>NW_027204270.1:9065000-9330000 GCF_024711535.1 Dipodomys merriami
TCACTGTAGTAAGATGGAATATTTACCTTTCATCAGTGAGTTCTAGCCTGCTGTTTCAGTAAGCAGATGGTTAGGCAAATAAACAGAATAATGGAAATGTCCAGTAATGAGTCAGAGTTGATATATATTATATATTTAGGTATCAGTCCCTGATGATTGTCTTGGGCATCTGGCTAATAATATATAACTTAGAAATGACAAATGAATTGAATACATTATGATTCAGAGCATATTGAAGAGATGTATTCAGTGGAGTATATTATTTTGAAGAATAGCAAGATGTCATTTTGAATTGATAAAGTGTAACATGATAAACATGTAACAAAGTGTAGAACATGAGAGGGTTGAGCTTGCAGGAGTCAAGTCTTTATTGGATGGCTATGTAAAGAACCTTTAAGGAGGGGGTGTATTGGGTGGGGGGGCTGGAGGAGGATGGGAAGGGGAAACAAAGGAGGAGGCTACAATGCGTGATAAGAAATGTACTCATTATCTTGCCCATGTAATTGTAACCCCTCTGTACAGTATTTTCACAATAATAATAAAAAAACAGAACCTTTAAGGAGTTGTTCTTTTTTTTTTTTGGTCTGGTCATGGGGCCTGAACTCTGGGCCTAGGCACTGTCCCTCAGCTCTTCAGCTCAAGGCTAGCACTCTACCATTTGAGCCACAGCGCCACTTCCGGCTTTTGTTTTTTCTGCTTATGTGGGGGTGAGGAATCGAACCCAGGGCCTCATGCATGCAAGACAAGCGCTCTACCACTGAGCCACCTTCCCAGACCCCCTTTAAGGAGTTTTATCAGCCCTGATTTTGTGCTGCTTGTGACTTTTCTGGTACTGATATTTGAACTTAGGGCCTCACACTTGCTAGTCAAGTGCTCTACCACTTGAGCCTCATCTCTAGCTCTGTACTTTTTAAAAAATCAGTCTTGAGGCTCTCTGACCCTGAGCTTTTTTGCTCAAGATTAATACTCTACTACTTTGAGCCACAGCTCCATTTCCCACTTTCTGGTGGTAATTGGAGATAAGTCTCGCACTGAATGGGAACTGCGATCCTCAGATCTCAGCCTTTTGAATAGTTAGAATTACAGACCTGAGCCACCGGTGACTGACCAGTCCTGTGTTTCTTATTATTATAGATGGATGAACTTTAGAAACAAGGCTTATTTTCCTTAATTTGTCAACTATTGAAGCCCTATTTCTCTTTCCATTTACATCACTTGACATGTTTATATCTTGGGAAACAGTATCATACTGTTTCAACCTAAAGCATTTTTTTTCTTTTTCCTTTTCTGCCAGACCCAGCTTGTACTTGCTTTTTTAATAAGTAGGAAAAGTTAAAAAGAAATCTGAGTGTGAACTCCACTTTTGATCTTTATTGACTTTAGGACTTTGAATAAGTCACCTGTCTGAACCTCAGTTTCTACATCTATGAAATGGAATGATGTCTACTTTTTCAGTATGAAACCAAGTTTTGTTCTGTTGTTATTAGTGAAATACTTGTGATTAACACTTCCAGTTTTTTCCCCCAATTTTTTTCTTCTAGTAACTAGGAAAGAATTTTAGATTAGCTGTATTGCATTTAAAGATAATTTCCTTTTCTTACAAAATGGGGATAATATTACTGTTTTTTGGTGTGATTAATAAGAAGAGTTCATAAAACATTTTTCCTCCTGTTCTTGGGGTTTGAACTCAGGCACTTGAGCCACAGTGCCCTTTCCTGCTTTTTTGAATAGTTTATTAGGGATAAGAGTCTGATGGACTTTCTTGCTGAGGCGGGCTTTGAACTGTGATCCTCAGATCTCAGCCTCCTGAGTAGCTAGGATTACAGGCTGGAGCCATTGCCTTTTGTCTTCGTTAATACAGCATTGTGGAATAGACTATATTTTAAACAGACAATAGATCTTTCACTGTAATTAAACCCAAACTAGGTTCAAGATCTTCTCCTTCCTCATGTATGTTTCTCCCCCATCCCCTTAACTACACCCACCTAGGTTAAGCCTTACATTCTATTTCTTCCTCATTGTTTACATTTCTCCTGTTCTGCCTGATTATATTTCCCCCCTTACTGCTATATCCTTCCTATAATGGTTCTTTGCACCAATAATAAGCTCTTTTGCTTATTATTGTTTTGACTTTGTGTTAGTGAACTGGAACCAATCATGATCTAGGCTTTCAGTACTGGAAAATCCTCCAGGGAAGCACAAATAGGTATTAAATGAGAAGCCTACCTTTGTGCGGGATAAATATTCTAGCAGAGGCAACTTTAGTTTTAAGGTATAGAAATCTATTTTAGTTAGTAAAGGTTGAGGGTATTTAATGAAAATACAGGAACTCACAGGGGCATCATAGTTCTTATGCTGCTTTCAGGAGTAAAACAGAATTTGTGCCCTGGGGCTTGAACTCAAAGCTGGGCACTGACCCTCAGCTCTTTTGCATAAGACCAGCATTTTACCACTTGAGCCGTAGTTCATCTTATGGCTTTTTGGTTGTTGGGTCTCAAGGACTTTTCTTGCTCAGGCTAGCTGTGATCCTTAGATCTCAGCCTCCTAATTAGCTAGGATTGGGCTGGGATGTGTTTAGTGGTAAAGTGCTTGCCTAGCATGCATGAAGCCCTGGGTTCAATTCCTCAGTTCTACATAAGCAGAAAAAGCTGGAAGTGGCACTGTGGCTCAAGTGGTAGAGTGTTATCCTCAAGCACAAAAGAAACTCAGGGCAGTGCCCAGGCTGAGTTTAAGCCCCCGGACTGGCAAAAAAGGCTGTAGCTGGGATTATAGGAGCCACTGCTACTCTTTCTATGCTGACTGCCCACACTGTCCTTCTACCATAGAGCTGTACCTCCAGTTCTGGATATATGTGCCTGGGCTGGCTCTGAACTATGTGATTTTTTTTTTTTTGTCAGTCCTGGGGCTTGAAATCTGGGCCTGGTCGTTGTCCGTGTGCTCTTCAGCTCAAGGCGAGTGCTCTACCACTTGAGCCACAGTGCCACTTCTGGTTTTCTAGTGGTTTATTGGAGATCAGAGTCTCACGGACTTTCCTGCCCGGGGTTGGCTTTGATCCGAGATCCTCAGATGTCAGCCTCCCGAGTAGCTAGGATAACAGGCGTGAGCTGCCGGCACCCGGCTTGAACTATATGATTTTAGATCACAGTCTCTTGAGTAGCTAGGATTATAGGTGTGCGTCACCTATGGTTACTTGTACTAGATTTGAGCTAAACTTGGGGCGCTTCCTAGACAGGTGTACTACCTTGCTTTTTACTTTTTAGATAGGTTGTCCCATTTTTGCCAGGGGTTGGCCCCTGGCCAGGATCCTTCCTAGTCCTAGTTATTCTTCCTGTGTAGCTGAGATTACAGGCATGCCAAATGCAGAACTAAAATACTATTAAAAAATTTTATTTCTGGTTGTGGAGTTTGCACTCAGGGCTTGGTTGCTGTCCCTGTGCTCTATTGTTCAAGGTTCTCTACCACTTGGGCCACAGCACCACTTCTGGTTTTCTGGTGGTTAATTGGAGATAAGAGTCATGTAGACTTTCCTGTCTGGGCTGGCTTTGAATCATGATCCTTAGATCTCAGCCTCCTGAGCAGCTAGGATTGTAGATGAGGGCCACCAGCACCCAGATTATGTCTTATTTCTTAATATTTTAAAGTGTGTGCACTCACATGTATGTGTTGTGCACATGCACGTAAGGTTAACAGTAGGGCTTGAACTCAGGGCCTGGTTACTGACCCTGAGAGCCACAGTGCCATTTCTGGCTTTTTGGGGGTTAATTGGAGAAATGAGTCATGGATGTTTCTGCTTGGGCTGACTCTGAACTGTGATCCTTAGATTTCAGCTTCCTTGGTAGCTAGGATTCCAGGTACAAGCCACTGGCATTGGTTATGCTTTGTCTTAGCAACTAGGATGTTTAAATGATCTTGATGTTCTAAAATATAGTGATTTTATAAATGAAATAGTGAATCGGATAGTAGAGTTCATGTCTCCCTCCATAGAAAGGCTGACCAAAAATTGCCTTTTGAGTATAAAGAAAGAATGGTTGACTGTGGAGGCAGTCGAATACTTTATAGAGAACAATGTGGGAGGTGGATGATGTGGAATAAATGCTTAAGTATTAGGCATTTTGTCTCAATCGTTAATCATTTGTGAATGGTTGATAGCACCTAAATGACGTTGCCAGGATCTTTTTTTTTTTTTTTTTTTGGTCGGTCATGGGGCTTGAACTCTGGTCCTGGGCGCTGTCCCTCAGCTCTTCAGCTCAAGGCTAGCGCTCTACCATTTGAGCTACAGTTCCACTTCTGGTTTTCTGGTGGTTTATTGGAGATAAGAGTTTCATGGATTTTCGTTCCTCGGGCTGATTGAACTATGATTCTCAGATCTCAGCCTCCTGAGTAGCTAGGATTACAGGTGTGAGCCACCGGCGCCTGGCTTGCTTGATAGTTTTATAGCTGAGAAAACTATTAAGATTATAGTATGATAAATGGTAAGATAAATAGGGCTTTGCGAAGGGATGGTGGCATGTACTTTATTACTATGATTTCCCCTTTTTTTGTGTGTGTATGCTAGAAATTGAACCCAGTGTCTTATTCATGCTAGGCAACTGCTACTGAACTATATTCCCTGCCCTGGAATATGAATGTCATTTTGTCCTGGAGTGCGCGTGCGCGCCCTCCTCCCCCTCCCAGGTTTTGGGGCTTGAACTCTTTTCTCAACACTATAAGAGGCAAATGAAGAGTGTAAGAGTGGCTAATGGTGTAGGTGAGTAAGGCAGAGGTCATCTGGAAGGAAAGGGGAGAAAAGAAGGTGAGGAGACCTAGGAGTGATTTGACAGCAAATAAGTGGAGGAAGAGAAAGAAGGGTATGGGACGATAACCTTGAAAGGAATAGAAAATGCTACCAGGGCAGAATGGATATGGACAGAAGTAGGAGAGGAGATAGTAAGAAATAGATGTGAAAAGAACATTCTTCAAAGCCTACCACAGAAACTGAACAAATCCCTGTGATTCTAGCAGACTACTGGGGATGGGAACTTCTTGCAACTGCCATGGAGGTAGTTTAGTGATAGAGGAAGGACACTGGACTTAAAATTTGATTAGGAGCTGGGCGGGTCCAGATGGCTCACGCCTGTAATCCTAGCTATGCAGGAAGCTGAAATCTGAGGATCATGGTTCAAAGCCAGCCCAGGTAAGGAAAGTCCATAAGACTCATGTCTCCAGTCAACCACCAGAAAACTGGAAGTGGCATTGTGGCTCAAAGTGGTGGACCACTAGCCTTGAGCCAAAACAGTTCAGGGACAGTGCACAGGGCCCAAGTTCAAGACTCATGATCGACTCTCCCCCCACCCCCTCCCCCCCAAAAAAAGTCAGAATAAGATCTTGACAATAAGCCAGGCACTCACTGGTGGCTTATACCTGCAATCCTAGCTACTCAAGAGGCTCAAGAGCTACTCATGAGGATCGCCGTTCAAAGCCAGCCCAGGAAATGAAAGTACATGAGACTCTTATCTCCAATTAACCACCAGAAAACCAGAAGTGGCGCTGTGGCTCAAGTGGTAGAGTGCTAGCCTTGAGCTGCAGATCTGAGGGACAGTGCCCAGGCCCAGAGTTCAAGCCCCATGACCAATCGAAAAAAAGAAAAAAAAGATCCTGGCAATGACATTTAGGTGCTCTTAGCTGTGGTTTCCTGTCAATTGACAATGATTGAAGAAGGCATTTCTTAAGGTTCAGTCTGCTAAATGGGAGCAATCATGGTGAGATTATAGTGGTAATTATATAAATATGCACAGTGCATGTTTGCTGCCTTTAGTTCTACTTAGTTTCCATAGGGAAATATAAATAGAATTTGTTATATTCTTGATTAAAAACTATGCTTGTGGAGTTTTGGGATTCCACGAAATGTCTAGATTAAATTCAGTAGAAGAAAGCAGATACCGATTTGTGAGTTTTGTAATTGTTCGTGCTTTCCTGAGGACTAAACTTGTTTCATATGACACTGCAGAGTTGGCACCTAATATCCTGTTCCTCTGTCCGCCTCCTTTTGTTCTGGTCTTGGGGTTTGAACACAGGTCCTAGGTACTGTCTTTGAGCTTTTTTTCCCCAGTGCTCTACTATTTGAACTACAGATTTTCAGATTTTTGGTAGTTCATTGGAGATGAGTCTCATGGTCTTTTCCTGCCTGGGCTGACTTCAAACTGCAGATCCTTAGATCTCAGCTTCCTGAGTAGCTGCTTACGCATGTCAACCATCAGCCCTGGCTCTTTGTTTTTATATTATACGCATATTATAAACCTATTCATTGCATTTTCTTCAGTAATCATAACTCCTACTTCAAGGCCTTTTGAAAAAACTGTTGTGCTACAATAATAAGCCTTGTCTCTGTTCTTTTTGTACTCAGATAACCGAATTTTAGCCTAATTTAAGAAAAAATTAGGCCAGGCGCTGGTGGCTTATGCCTGTAACCCTAGCTACTCAGGAGGCTGAGATCTGAGGATCACAGTTCAAAGCCAGCCTGAGCAGGAAAGTCCGTGAGATCTTTTCTCCAGTTAACCACCAGAAAACTGGAAGTGTCACTGTAGCTCAAATGGTGGTGTGCTGCTTTGAGCTGAAGAGCTGAGGTATAGCGCCCAGGCCAGAGTTCAAGCCCTGCAACTAACAAAAAGAAAAAAAGAAAAAAAATACTTTGAGATAGTCTTTTTTAAAAAACGAAATGGCATAGACTAATGTAGAGTTTGCTGTCCTCATGCCTTAATCTCCTGCTGGAATTGCAGGCATAAACTACAATGCCTGGCTTGAATTACTTTTTTTCTTTTTGTGCTGGTTGGCCTCACTCACATTCTTGCCTAGCTTTTTTGCTCACAGCTAATGCTTTTTATTTTTTTAACCACTTGAGCCTTGTGTCCACTTCTGGCTTTTTCCTGCTTAATTGGAATAAGAGTCGTGGATTAGTCTTCCTAGGCTGGCTTCAAACCAGGATTCTCAGATATCAGCCTCCTGAGATTTTGGTGTGAGCCACCAGCGCCCTGCAGATTTTAGTTGTTTTGAATAATGTATTTCATATTTTAACAATCCTGATGCTAGTGTGGGTATTTTACTAATGACTTGGGAGATGAGTAAATGCAAGTTTAATGAAATACTTATGACGTAAATAAGAATATATCAAATGATTGGAAAGGTTTGGAAGGTTTCTTGTGACAAGTTTTGTTGCTTTTCCCTGGTTTTGGGACTCCCAACACATTTTCTCCTCTGGAAGAATACTGACTGGGATACATGTTATGAAGTGTATTGGGTCAGATAAGTTCTCATTTGTACTTAACTTCACAATTGGAATATAACAATGTTAACTTTCATTCATTAGCTTGATAAAGTTTATATAATCATCTCCAAACATCATTGCTCTTAGCCTGTTGATATTTACTTGCTAAAATGTATGAAAAATGGATAGCATAATTTTTATATAGTTGTTTTTTTCATTTTTTAAAATAAAAGGAAATGGGAGGGGATAAAACAGGGATTATTGCTGAACCCTGATGATTAGAGGTAAGTAGATGTTTAATCTCAGTTACTTGGTTTTTGTTATTGTCTTTGTGAATATTTGAGAGTAAATAGAAACTTTTTAGTTGTGTATAATGTGTATATAATCTGAGATACTGACTTGAGGTTTTTCCTTCCTTTATTCTGAATACTAGGTACGTTCTATGGATGAACTAAATCATGATTTTCAAGCACTTGCTCTGGAGGGAAGAGCTATGGGAGAGGTAAGCTAGCTGATGTGTCAGAAAAGTGGGTCTGTTTTCAGGGAAGTTTGGTTGGAGTTGTCTTTCATCAGATGTGTCCAAAACCTAGTCTCCAGAAGTATGTGTTTGCTTTCCTTTGTTGCCTTTCTCACAATTCCCATTCGGGAATGTTGCTGTAACTGCTATCATTATAGGAAGAATACTAACTTCAGCCTAATGGCTTAAAAATGAAACAAACCAATGAAAATATGAGCACAAATGACTGAATATTATGTGTTAGTAAGTCAGCTATAATTAAGGCATTAAAATTTGAAAATTAAAATTTTGTATGCATCAAATATTCTATTTCAATGTCTAGGTTCTTTAGCAGTTGGAAAAGGGAGTCTTAAATGAGCTGCCAATCAAATATGTCAGTTATTTTAGAGTAGTTCGTTATAAAGATGTATTTTAGACCTCTTGAAGTGGGAGGGGTGTTAGGTTTCTGGTCACATAATTACAGAAGATAAAGATCTAAACTACTCATCTTTACAAAGAATTTGGAAGTGAGAATTTGGCTTTGTTTCTAATTTAAACTTGGCAAAAACCAAATTTATTATAATTCCTATTCTGATAGGTGGACTTCACCATAGTTGAAGGAGTTTACTCTTTTTTTTTAAACTGTAGGTGACCTCTGGTGGTGATCCTAGTTATTGTCAGTAAGCATTATTGATGACAATCAGAATATACAGTTTGAATGAATTAAGATTCCACAGGTTCACAAATGACACATTTACTTGTATCTCTCATACTAGGCAATAACCTTAGGTTCTGTTACATTTGTTTTATATCTAGTATTTAAAAGCTATATCTAGTTTAATGTTCTGATGAAGGGACAATTGCTGTATATTTCTCATGTGTGCCATCCTTTAGATATGTTTATTCTTCAATTTAGCCAATATTTGATCCAGATACTAGGTGCTAGGTAGGTTCTAAGGTTATTCGAAGTTTATTTGTGCTTAGGGATTAAACTCTTGTGATGTTTGATACTAAGATTATTGTTTCGTTACAAGATTTTTGCCTCAAACTTGTCTGAATGGTCACAATTGTCACAGGGTCCAATGTCCTAACATCCATGATCATGCTTTTTTTTTTTTTTTTTTTTTTTTGGCCAGTCCTGGGACTTGAACTCAGGTCCTTGGCATGTCCCTGAGCTTCTTTTGCTCAAGGCTAGTGTTCTACCACTTGCCACAGTGAGTGTTCATGTATTTTAAGAGATGATTGGTAGTTAGCTACTGTTGACTGTGTCTGCCTAGTAACATTGAAGCAGTTATGTGTAGCAATAAACTATGCATGGCTATTGGGTACAAGACTCTTCATTTCTGGAGCGAAGTTCGAAAAGAAAATAAGCATATTGGTTTACCATTAAGTATAGAAGGAGCGCCTACATTTATGGTCTCCCATCTCAGTGATTCTTTTTATGTCAGTTGTGGGGCGTAAACTCAGGGCTTGGCGCTGACACTTCTTTTGCTCAAGGCTAGTGGTCTACCAATTGAGCCATAGCTCCATTTCTGTTTTTTTGGTGGTTAATTGAATATCAGAGTCTCGCTGACTTTCCTGCACAGGCTGAATTTGAACTGTGATCTTCAGATCTCAGTCTCCTGAGTAGCTAGGATTATAGGCATGATGAGCCACCAGCCCTGTGAAATAGAGTTTTAAAACACCAGTGTGTTAACTTCTAATTGAATCATTAACTTTAACTTGTAAGAAAACATCTCTAGGATGAATTGTATATAAAGGGATTGTTTACATTATTATTTACTAATATAAACCCTTTGGGTAATGGAAATTGTATGGACTTTTTTTTCGGGACCTGGGGCTTTGAGTTCAGTGTCTGGGCACTAACCCTGAGCCTCTTTGTGCTTAAGGCTAGTGCTCTACCATTTGAGCTACAGTGCCACTTTGAGCTTTTTCTGAGTAGTTTATTGGCTATAAAAAGTCTTACCGACTTTTCTACCCAGGCTGGCTTCTAAGAATCAAGATCCTCAGATCTCAGCCTCTTGAGTAGTAAGAATTAAGGTGTGAGCCACTGGTGCCTGGCCATTTTTATTGTGGTTATTTGATTGATTGATTGATTGTGTGTGTGTGTGTGTAGATGTATGTGGAGCCTTACTAGGGCAAGCAACATGTACAATGAACAAGCCTTTAGAATTTAAAGAGAAATGGTTTCTTTGAAAGTAATTGATATCTAGTAATTTTTCTATTTATTTTATTGATATGAGACTGGGACTCAAATTCGGTATCTGACACTTTTGCTTACTGGCTGACACTCTACCAACTGGGCCATGTCTCCATCCCCTGATATCTAGTAATTAATGTTTGTGCTGTTTAGCTCTTAACTTTTTTTTTTTTAATGCCTTCTACTAGTCTCTTGGTGATCATTTGAAAAATTAATACCCTTTCTTTATTTTTTTTCCCCCTAGAACTGGGGTTTGAACTCAGGGCCTCATGCCTGTGCTTAGTTTTTCTCTGTTCAAGGCTGAGATGCTCTGCCATTTGGGCTTAAAAATTTTTTTTATTGTTATTATATAGGTGATGTGCAGAGAGGGGTTACAGTTAAATAAGTCAGGTAGAATACATTTCCTTTTGGACAATGTCAGTCTTTCCCTCGCTCTTCCCCAGAGTTTCCCTCCCATTCCTGCCACTTCTGATGTTTTGATGGCTAGTTGGGGATGGGTCTATCCCAGGCTGCCTTTTGGATTGTGATCCTCAGATGTCCGCCTCCTGAGTAGTTAGGATTAGTACCTGACAGCATTTCTTAGTAGAAATCTTGCTAAGAACTGGCTACCTAAACTATCATGCTCAAAACCTTGTTGGTTGGATGAAGTACTGTTGTTGATAGCTAAAGGACTCACAGTGCAAGTAATTTTTACCTACCTCCTTGTTTTAAAATTGACATAAAATGTTTTAAATGATTTTGTCCACAGTCCTTGTTGGCTCTTCATTTAACTTCAGAACTCTAATATTTTAAAGTCTTATACTTATGCAGTTTTTATTTTCCATGGAAAGATCAGTCTGTGTACTCCATATTTAAGAGTTATCTTTGTAGTTTAGCAAAAGGCTTAGAACAGAGCAAGATGAGGGGTTTCTGGGCCATCTTTACATTGGTTTGGTGAATGATCTTGCAGGAATTATTTTTTTCTAACTGTAAGTATGTACATTCATGTGTGTGTGCCAATATTGAGGCTTAATCTTAGGGCCTGGACACTGTCCCTTAGGTTCAAGGTTTGTGTCATACCACTTGAGCCACAGCTCCAATTAACCACTTCTGGTGGTTAATTGGAGGTTAATTGGAGATAGGCATTTCATGGACTCTCTTGAATCCTTAGATCTCAGCCCCTTAATTAGCTAGAATTACAGACACGTGTCACTGGTACCTGGCCTTTTTTTACTTGTAAAAATTACCTGTAAAGAGCAGTGTTATTATTGTCCATTTCCTCAAAAGCATAGGTTTTTACGTGAGGAGTTCTAATTGAAAAGTATTTTGAGAGCCTTTTTCAGAAAGGTCTCTTATTCTAAAAATTGATTTTCTGACTTTTAAAAATGATAGGCCTTTTTCCCTCTATGTCTTCATATTTTATGTTTTTAGGGTGAAACATCTCATTTCTGGTATAAATGATATAATGGTATAAATGGTATAAATTTAGTTCTATGACTGTTCATCTTTTAGGAAAAAACAAACCATATATCCTTGATTTGTAAGTATGGTTATAGCAAATTTGGATAGTGTTCCAATACATAAAATGGTGAACAATGTTGCCTTATTCACTTGAAGTAGAATAAGGTGAGATTTATTTAAGTCGTAACTACAGGTCCTTATTAGACATTGTTTAGGAATTCTACCCTAAGTGTGACATAGCAAAATGGTTGTAGAGGAAGGAATTTGATAGTGATTTGGAGAAGCTTTTAACTCCAAAACTTGATGGGAGAGAGCCTTAGAAATGGACCAGAGTCTTGAAGTTATTGCTTGTTCATTATTTTTGGTCTTCTTTCCATATGTAAGTCAAAGATAATAAACTTGGAGAATTCATTATCCAGGTCTGAGATTCTTAGAGGCTGCCTTTATTTCTGTCTTTAAAGATGGAAAAAAAAGGAATAGTTCTGATTTTTTTTCAGGGTAGCCAGAAAACCTCTAAATAATGCCCCTTTAGAAAAAATGACTTCCCCATGTGTGATTAAAAAAAAAAAAGATTCTGGAACTTCTCATTGTGTTCATTTAAAGTGACTAAATACACTAGCCTCCAGCTGCTGCTGAGATACTTAAGTTTTCCTCAGGGATCATAGGCTGGTAATTATGGAGTCAGGCCTAAATGGGAACCTAATTTGTAAGCCTTATCTGATAAATTTTTTCCACATCTTTTCATTATGGCAGAATGTCTCAGAATTAGAGGCTTTTGATCAGCTACAAATACTTAGAAAATCACAGCCCTAAAAGAGCTACCACACTGAAAATTCCTTGTAAGTAGGTTCCCATAAAAGTAGCTCAATTTTCTTCAAAATGGATATCTTAGAAAGGAGATATCTTGTCTGCCAGACTGATCTTATAGCTTTTCTTGCAGCGAGAAAGAAAATTTAATACAACCTTGAGGTTTATTATTACAAAATTGGTGGCTTTTGGATATAGATGGGAATTTTGTTTGTTTTTAATATCCCTAGTTTTACTAACCATTGTTTGGTTTTGTGACATTTTTGCCATCTTGTTCTTCAGGTGCAATGCTTATTTTTGAGAAAACATAAAGTAGGCCAAGTGGCTGAAAGGAGCAAGATCTTTGTAAACGGCTTACTTAATAACTATGTATTGGATGTGAAATGACCTTTCCATAAGTATTGTTTGGGGAAAGTTATGAGGTCTCAATAGTTTTGAGATTGAGATTGGACTAGTAGGTGGTTTTTTTTATTTTGATTGCTTTTTGTTTTGGTTGGTCGTAGTGCTTGAATTCAGGGCCTGGGCACTGTCCCTGAGCTTTTGTGCTCAAGGCTAGCACCCTACCACTTGGGCCACAACTCTACTTCCAGTTTCCTGATAGTTAATTATTGATAGGACTTTCCTGCCTTTGCTGGCTTTGAACCGGTATCCTCAGATCTCAGCCTCCTGAGTAGCTAGGATTTCAGGCATGAACCACTGGCACCCAGCTGACTTTAAATTCTGTTAAGATCTGAAATAATAGTTGCTGCAGTATATTGAACATATGCAATTTTTTTTTGGTACTGTGTCAATTAAATTTGCCTTGCAGTTTTCACAGTGGTCAGCATTGTTGTTATGACCCGCCTCTTTTTGGCAGTACTGGTGTTTGAACTCTGCTTTGAGCTTACTTGGCTAACTTGCTCAGCTGGCTAGGGCTAGGGCTAAGGCTAGCCCTTCTTTTTCCTAGTTATTTTGGAGATGAAGTTTCTTGGGCTTTCCTGCCAGGTATGTTTTTGAGTCACAAACCTCCAGATCTCAGCCTCCTGAGTTAAGTTGCATTACACGCATGAGCCACCAGTGTGCCTGGCTATGCTCCCCTTTAGAGCTAAGACTAGTAGAATTAGAGGCTAATGTGTCCACAGACCTACTGCTTGATAATCTAGATCTGTCACTTCATATCCTGAGTTTTGTTAATATTTGTTCTTCATGTTAAGAGTACTCATCATTTAAATTAAATCCAATTTTAAGTATCAGTTCTACTGTAAGGCATTCTTGCTTTTACCAGCTAGAAGCTTTGGAGAGAATTGAAGTAGCATGTGATTGGTATTATTTTGTAGCCCAACCCCATTCTCGAAGAAACTTGTATAATTCAGTAAATGTTGGTTGTAGTTTCCACTTAGGCGACTTTTGTACCCTAAGGGCTGAAAATATGGACATTTTCCAAAATATTCAAATTACTTTTGCAAACAGAATTGTATAATGAATAGTGAATCAACAATGCTGATAATCTAAGTTGAATCTGATATGAAGACATTCGTTAAAACTGTTTTTGGTTTTTAATATAATTGAAATCAGATCAATAGGACATTTTCTCTGGGCCATCCAAGGAATGGAAACATTAATATATATACATATGATTAGACATAATGGTCTTTAGAAAACTGGAATACTTGCATTGCTTGCACAAACTTGTATTAAACTGTTGTGTGTAATTCCTGCTTGTTTATTCTAATTGTGCTGATAACAAATCTGAATACCAAAGCCAAAATTCTTTGTGTTTTGGTTAATTAATGTATGCTGTAGTTCTCATAGAATGCTATATAAAGTAGTTTATTTTCTTTGTTGGTACTTAGCAGTGTTACTTCATTCTTGGAATGAAAAAAAAAAAAAGCACTCCTCCAATCTCTTACTGAGATCTTGGTCTTGTCAGTTTAATAATTAAGAATACCCCTAGGCTGACTGGGTGTGTGAATAGATTGAGTGTTTGGTTCTGTTTTGAGAATTTCTTCTTCTGCCACTGGGTTGTTTTTTTGCTGCTATGGAGATCTGAAAGATGTTGGTTCTAAAGCAGTCTAGATATTTTCATGGTTTTATTCCTGAACTTTGCAGGTTTCCCAAGTGGCCTTTGATATGTTTTTAGCACACAGGGCTCTGAAGTACTATTAGGCAGTTATTTAAGTATAGGGCTATTTTAACATGTATAGTTTATGCTGTAGATCAGACCATATAGTTCATGATAGATATATGCATATATATGTATGTGTATATATATATATATATATAGTTATATACATATGACCTTATTGACACATGACTTCTTTAACTTACAAACAATAGATAATGTAGTGCTGTTTCCCTAACATGTTTGTGACTATATTATATAGAAAAGTGGACTTATCTCTTTGGTTTCTTTTCTGAATATACTTGACTGCTTGTCAGTCTTTCAAATTTTACAAAGACTGAAAAGTTCGTTTGGTCTTATTCCAGTAACTTGAAATGTGGCTCAGGAGGAGATGTGTCATGGAGAAAGGATCTGTGTAGGACTTGAAGTTCAAGGAGCTGCCAGCATGTCTGGGTTTCTTTCAAGGGCTTGCTTTATGAACTAACAGTGTCTTTTGTATCTTTTTTGGGGGTGGGGTGGTGACTGGTTACTCTGGGCCTGGCTCCTGCCAGGCTAGTGCTGTTGCCACTTGAACCAATCAGGAAACCCATACCTAGTTTTAAGGATGGAGTTATTGACAGTAGTTGTATTTTTCAGTGCATAAAGAATACAGAAAACTCCTATGAACTTTGGAGATTAATAGTATGCAGCTGAAGAGCTGACTTGGCAATTTTAATTTGGTTGTCTTAAAAGTTGAGAGTTACCAAATTCTTGTTTCTCTTTGATTTTATTTTTCTTTTGAGTACTCAAGGCACCTTATTTCCCTCTGGACATCATACTTAGAATTACTTGGATCCAACTTTTACTCATGGTTTGTTCCTTTAATGCTACAGTATAGAATCGTGTGTGTGTGTGTGTGTGTGTGTGTGTGTGTGTGTGTGTGTGTGTGTGTGTGTGTGTGTGTGTGTGTGTGTGTGTGTGTGTGTGTGTGTGTGTGTGTGTGTGTGTGTGTGTGTATCCAACTTTTACTCATGGTTTGTTCCTTTAATGCTACAGTATAGAATCGTGTGTGTGTGTGTGTGTGTGTGTGTGTGTGTCTGTCTGTCTGTCTGTGTCTGTCTGTGTGTGTGTGTCTGTCTGTCCTGGAGCTTGAACTCAGGGCCTGGGTAGTGTAGTGTCCCTGAGGTTTTTTGCTCAAGGCTAGTGCTTTGCTACTTGATCCATCTCATTTCTAGCCAGTAAGAGCCATGGACATTCCTGCCTGGGCTGGCTACAAACCTCAAACGTTGTAGTCCTCAGGTTTCAGCCTCCGGAGGAACTAGTATTACAGGTGTGAACCATCATTACCTGGCTCAGAATAGATTCTTTTTTTCTTTTTTCTTTCTTTTTTTGGTTGGTTATGGGTCTTGAACTGTGGCCTGGATGCTGTCCCTCAACTCTTCAATTCAAGGCAAGTGCTCTACTGCTTGAGCCACAGCACCCCATTTTGTTTTCTGGTGGTTCATTGGAGATGAGTCTCACAGACTTTTCCTGCCTGGGCTGGCTTTGAACTTTGATCCTCAGATCTCAGCTTCCTGAGTAGCTAGGATTACAGGCGTGAGCCACCGGTGCCTGGCTGGGATGCTGCTGCTGCTGCTGCTGCTGCTGCTGCTGCTGCTGCTGCTGCTGCTGATTTTTGTCTCCGTTTGGCTGACCTCAAACTCAATCCTATGTCAGCCTCCTGAGTACTGGGATTATAGCCACGCCCAGGCTGGCTCTGCTTTTCCTGGCTGTGTGACCTCAGGAAGGCTGTAGCTTCTCAGCTGGAAAACTTAGATGGAGCAGATGGAGGACCGGTCTCCTCCCAGACTCTCCCTCCCCGAGCGATGGCAGCGATGAGACAAGAGCTCCTGAAAGTCTGAGGCTGTGCCACCACACAAATCTTGTTTATGTTTGTATTATTTCCCTAAGAAATTCTTTTTTGTTTTTGAAAAATGTACTCTTTACTGACTTATGTAATGTGACCCCTCTGTATACCTCCTTTATAATAACAATAAAGAATATTTTATCGGTCGTGGGGCTTGAACTCGGCCTGGGCGCTGTCCCTCAGCTCTTCAGCTCAAGGCGAGCGTTCTACAGCTTGAGCTACAACACCATTTCCAGTTTTTGGATGGTTTACTGGAGATAAGAATCTTATGGATTTTCCTGCCCAGGCTGGCTTCAAACCACAGTCTTCAGATTTCAGCCTCCTGAGTAGCTAGGATCCCAGGTGTGAGCCACCAATGCCTGGCTCAGAATAGATTCTTAATCAGAAGAACTTTAGTGGCAGCCTAGCCTGACTTATGCATACCTGGTGACTCTGTGTTGAGCATCATGGATTGTGACCTCCCCCATCCCAGCCCCACCCCAGGTTACTTTTTTTTTTGGGGGGGGGGGAGTTATTAACAAGAATTTATTTAGTATAACAAGATACAAATAGGGAGAAATTGGAAAAAATATAGAAAGGGTATTTCTTGGTTCCCATGCAGGAGTGAAGGATTCAGGTTGTGACTCAATTTAAAATTATATAGGCTTCTAAAAAGGCTGCTCTGAAAGATGAGACACATTTTAGCAGAAATTTCTCCATTTCCGTAGGTCCCTTTTCTTACCATTTCATACTAGGGTCACTGCACAGTGCTTTTGTTCTTTATTTGCTAGACAAGCACTGCAGTACTTGAGCCAGGCCTCCAGTCTTTGCAGTGGCCTTTTTGCGGAGACTTCAGAATACATGTTTTCCCCTCACTGAGCTTCCTGAAAGACTGTCAGGTTAGTCTTTTAGAAATGATTTTTATGGTAATACACCCTGTTGCTGGCACTGGGTTGGTGTCTACCTCTAGTACTCCATGCAGCTTCACTGGTAGCTGGCACTAGTCGAAGCCTCTCCTTGCCTTCATTTCTACTTTCCTTGGTGCAGTAGGGCCTTATATTGTTTTGTTCCTGCTCCTTTCTTGACTGGACTAGACTAAAGCTTTAAATTCTATTACATTATTAGGTGGTCTTTATTTTGAAATACTTTGAAATTCAGTTATTTTGATTACTGGTTATCCTGTTATATCTTTTAAATTATTTTGGGACAAGGTCTTTTACTCTGGTTTCTTCTAGTGGTGGCTTATTTAGGTCTGCAAATTAGTACGTGGACTTCAGTAAGTCTTTGAGATGCTAAAACAACTTCTTTTTTTTTTTTTTTTTTTTTTTTTTTTTGGGTCAGTCCTAGGACTTGACTGGGCCTGGAAACTGTCCCTGAGCTCTATAGCTAAAGGCTAGCACTCTACCACTTGTGCCACCATGCCACTTCCAGTTTTCTGGTGTTTAACTGGAGATAAGAATCTCATGGACTTTCTTGTTTGGGCTGGCTTTGAACCGCAATCCTGAAATCTTAGCCTCCTGAGTAGCTAGGATTACAGGTGTGAGCCACCAGTGCCAGGCTCACTTGCAGGTTTTTTTTTTTTTTTTTTTTTTTTAAAGTGCTTAATTAGAGATTAGAGTCTCACAGACTTTCCTGCCTGGGGCTGACTTTGAACTGCAATTCTGAGATCTCAGCTTCTGAGTAGCTAGAGTTACTGGTGTGAGCTACCAGTGCTCAAAGCTAATGTTTTCTTTTCCTTTTGAAATCAGAATTTGCTACTTTGTCTAGGCTGGTTTGCCTCCTACTTGTGACCTTCCTGCCTCAGCTTTGGAGCGCTGGGATTACAAATGTGTACATCACACTTGGCAAAGCTTTTATTCTTTAGAAATAGTAGGCAAAGCAGTGCTGGTTTGCAGTAGTTGATTTTACTGTTGGTTTTAAGATAGAGACCAAGTTAACACAACCTTGCCAGGCCTAAGTGATTTGTGTGATCTCATCCATTATAGTAAAAGTATCATTTGGAGACATTAGAAACAGCTATTAGCCAGGTGCTGGTGGCTCAGGCCTGTAATCCTAGCTACCTAGGAGGCTGAGAGCTGAAGATCATGGTTTGAAGCTTGTCAGTCCACAGACAGGGAAGTTCATGAGACTCATATTTCCAATTAACTACCAAAAAGTTAGAAATGGCAGTGTGGCTCAATGTGGTAGAGTATGAGTCTGGAGCACAGGTCCTAAGTTAAAGCCCTAGGTCTGGCACAAAGAAAGCAAAGCAAACCAAAACAACTCCATCTATTAACAGTGCTCAATAGAATGTACTGGTAGAGAGCCCTATGAACATTTAAGAGAAACTTATTTTCAAAGTCTACATAATTAAAGAAAACAAGGAGTATATTAATTTCCACCCAAAAGAGAGGTTTCCTTAAGACCATTACTATTGAAATTAGCAACCATTTGCCTCAATAAAAACTTAAGTAATAATTATCAGATTCTAGATTGTAATGGTAGCGCACAGAATATTAAAGGGAAAAAGAGGGTGAATAATTTTGAGAAACACTACAACTATATATGAAAACAGCATAAAGTACCTCAGTGAAAGCTGTTTTCAATGGGGTGATGGGGGAAGGGGGCAAAAAGTCTCTTGTTATGGGGTGGGTGCTGGCAAGATGAGGTTAGGCCAACAAAGGTGAAAGAAGATGAGTATGAGCCAGTTCAGGTGGCTCATACCTGTAATCCTAGCTACTTAGGAGGCCAAGATCTGAGGATTGAGCTTTGAAGTCAGCTGGTGGTGCAGGAAATTCCATGAGACCCTTATCTCCACTTAATCAGCAAAAATCTAGAAGAGGAAATGTGGCTCAAGTGGTAGAGTGCTAGCCTTGAGCAAAATGTGCATGTGTACACTCATGGAAAAAAAATATGAGGGTAGGGATGAGGTGCGGGGGGTGGGGGAGGGCGGGGGGGAGGGAATAGACAGCAATGGTGCTGATCAAGGTAACCCGACTTACGGATTGTAGCCTTTTTGTACAACTACTTAATAACAAAAGAAAAAAGATGAATATGGTTGAAAAAGATTGTTGACATTTATGAAAGCAGAATAGTGTAATGGAAGAGTAATGGGGGGACTTGTCACAAAATCAAAATGAAATCCAATCCCCCTTGTACAGTTAATGTTTGTAAATAAAAGTTCTACCAGAAAAAAAAAGTTCTCCCAAATACTGATTCTTACATAGTTGTTTTTTTTTTTTTTTCTGTTTGTGATTTGAATTCAATGAAGCAACATAAATAAAATGTTAAAGACAATCTTTTGCCTGGCGAAGGTAGCCTGTGTGTCTGTAATTTGAGCTCTCAGGAAGGATTGAGAGCGTTCAAGGCAAGCCTGGGCTACATACCAAGACTAGAAAGCTTGGCTGGGGAGTGGCTTTAGTAGAAAGTTTACCTAGCATACATCAAGACCTGAGTTTAATCTGTATTACTGTAAGACATGCCTATTTGTCTTTTACACACACACACACACACACACACACACACACACACACACACACACACACACACACACACACACACACACACTCTCTCTCTCTCTCTCTCTCTCTCTCTCTCTCTCTCTCTCTCTCTCTCTCTCTCTCTCTCTCTCTCTCTCTCTCTTAAAAAACCAAAATCTTTTTCATACTTACTAATTGGATTAAAGAGAATGCAGCCGGGCGCTGGTGGCTCACGCCTGTAATCCTAGCTACTCAGGAGGCTGAGATCTGAGGATCGCGGTTCAAAGCCAGCCCAGGCAGGAGAGACTGTGAGACTCCTATCTCCAATAAACCACCAGAAAACCGGAAGTGGCACTGTAGCTCAAGTGGTAGAGCGCTCGCCTTGAGCTGAAGAGCTGAGGGACAGTGCCCAAGCCCAGAGTTCAAGCCCCACGACCGACAAAAACAAACAAACAAAAAAAGAGAATGCAGCTGATTTCCTTAATGAGTAAATATAAATACAATCACAGAGTAAAAATTAACTATATCACATATCTTAATTGAAAGAGGAGATAACATGTCTTTGCTTTATATGCTCATCTTTGGAGAGTGGATCCTCACCCCAGATTTGGCTGTCGGCCCTAAGAGGCAGTTAAGCCTTACCATTCTGCATAGCCTTAGCACCCCGAGGGATCAGGGGATCCCATTGCACCGGGACAGGTATGCAATTTGCAATTTGGGACAGGGTGCAAGGCAAGTGCACTGCACTTGAGGAGATGGTTCTCATCTCCTCAAGAAGAGCATGCTGGGTTGCAAGTGGGTTGATGCCCAAGATCCCACCTCTGCAAAAAAGGCATCGGACGGGCCTGGTCATCACTGGGGAAGGCGCGCCCCTCAGGCGAAGGCCAGTGCAAGGTCCTCTCATTAATGTTTTAGACAGAGGCCCAACCTCTACTCTTACCTGTTGCCATAAAACAAAGAAGGGGGAACTGTAGGGAGCCGAGGTGAGACTCCGCCCACTCCCTTGCAGCTTTGAGGTAACCACCCCAGACGGTGCTTGGCGGGACGCCTGGGCTGTGCGCGTGCACGAGCCAGGTCCGTCAGTCTGTCTGTCTGTGTCTGTCTGTCTGTCTATCTATCTGTCTATCCAGTCCTGGGGCTTGAAATTAGGGCTTGGGCGCTCACTGTCTCTGGGCTTCTTTTGCTCAAAGCTAGCACTCTACCACTTGAGCCACCGTGTCCTTGTAGTCTTTTCTGTTTATGTGGTCCTGAGGAATGGAACCCAGGGCATTGTGCATGGTAGCACTCTACCACTAAGCCACATACCCAGCCCCATATGCTTAAGTTTTTAACTTAGAAGGAATTGGAGGCAAACATAGCTTATGTCTGTACTCCTAGCTTTTTAGAAAGCAAGCATAGATCAGAAAATTGAAATGGGGGGGCTGGGAAGGTGGCTTAGTGGTAGAGCGCTTGCCTTGCATGCTTGAGGCCCTGGGTTCGATTCCTCAGCACCACATAAGCAGGAAAAAAAATCCGGAAGTGGCGCTGTGGCTCAAGTGGTAGAGCACTAGCCTTGAGCTGAAGAGCTGAGGGACAGTGTCCAGGCCCAGAGTTCAGGCCCCACAACCGGACCCCCCCCAAAAAAAAAAAAAAAAAGAAAATTGAAATGGAAACGTTTGTTTTTTTCTTGTTTGTCTTCTTTTTGTCTTGTTTGTTCATTTATCTGTATTTGGGAGGTGCAGAAATGGAGGGACAAAGGTGGACAAATGCAGCAATGGTACTTGCTAGACACAGTTGCAAATTAACTATACAACTTGATGGAGATGTAAAGGGAAAACTGGGCGAGAGTGAGGGAAGGGCTGATACTGTCCCAAAAGAAATGTACTCATTACCTTACTTATGTAATTGTAAGCTCTTCTGTACATTACTCTCATAGTAACAATTTAAAAATTAAGTCTGGAGGCATGGCTACATGGTAATGTGACTGCCTAGCAAGCATGAGACCTTGGGTTCAAACTACAATACCACCAGAGAGGAAAAAAAACCCAACACATTTAAAACCATATAGTGTGAGCTCTCTTTAATTTTTAATAGTAACCTTTGTCATTTTGAAGTTATGTTGAAGTGAAATATATTATGTTTAAGAGAAAATGCCTTATTTATTTACAGTGTATTCCAGGCCACCAGATCTCAATTTTTATTTATTAGAAAGCCAGTTTTAAACCATAACTCTTTCTCTATGTACGTGTGTGTGTGTGTGTGTGTGTGTGTGTGTGTGTGTGTGTGTGTGTGTGTGTGTGTATGTGTGTGTGTATTTTTTGGGGGGGGTTGTTTTTGTCAGTACTGTAGCTTAAACTCAAGGTCTTTGCTTGCTTATGGCTGGCACCTTTAATTTTTTATTTATTTTTTGGTCGGTCGTGGGGCCTGAACTCTGGGCCTGGGTGCTGTCCCTCAACTCTTCAGGTCAAGGCTAGTGCACTATCACTTGAGCTACAGTGCCACTTCTGGCTTTTTCTTCTTGTGTGGTGCTGAGGAAGGGCCTCATGCTTGCAAGGCTACCACTGATCTACCTACCCAGCCCCCTCATCCTTTAAGTTGAACCTTGCCTCTAGTTGGGTTTTCGGTAGTTAGTTGGAGATAGACGTTCTTGGATATTTCTACCCAAGATGACTTTGAATTGGGATCCTCCTGATTTCAGCCTTCTGAGTAGCTAAGATTACAGATGTGAGCACTGGGCTGTAACAATAGTTTTTGTAACAAGTACTTCCTAATCCCTCTTACCAACACAGCACCTATTTTTCTTTTTCTTCTTCTTTTCAGTCTTGATCCTCCATGAAGAGAAGCAGTCTTTACATGTATAATTTTGTATTTTACATTTTAATTTTACTTTATAAAAATTGCACACTGTTGGGGCTAGGAAGGTGGCTCAGAGGTAGAGTGCTTGCCTTGCATGCATGAGGTTCTGGGTTTGATTCCTCAGCACCACATAAGCAGAAAATAGCCGGAAGTGGCGCTGTGGCTCAAGTGGTAGAACACTAGCCTTGAGCTGAAGAGCTGAGGGACAGGGCCAGGCCCAGAGTTCAGGCCCCATGACGGACAAAAAACAAAAAAATTTGAACACAAATTAAATATTCAACAAGCAATTAACCGTGGTGCAATAACTAGCCATAATGACGCTGTGCAATTTTTTTTTTTTTTTTGGTCAGTCCTGGGGCCTGAACTCTGGGCCTGGGTGCCATCCCTCAGCTCTTCAGCTCAAGGCTAGCACTCTACCACTGAGCCACCTTCCCAGCCCCATCTTCCTCTTTCTCTCCCTTTCTTCCCTCCTTCCTCTTTCACCTTTCATTTAAGGTCCTTCTGAAATTATGTTAACAGTAAATGAAGACTTTTTTTTTTGTGCTTGTGGGGGCTGAACTCTGGGCCTGGGTGCTGTCCCTTAGCTCTTCAGCTCAAGGCTAGCGCCCCTACCATTTGAGCCACAGTGCCACTTCCGGCTATTTTCTGCTTATGTGGTGCTGAGGAATCGAACCCAGGGCCTCATGCATGCAAGGCAAGCACTCTATCACTGAGCCAACTTCCCTGCCCATGAAGACTTTTTTGAAGCCTTAGATTTATTTATTTTAATAGGATAGAACTTTGATAGACTTTAGTAATAACTTAAATCAGTATAGGGCATTATGAAAGTTTTTTTTTGGGGGGGGGGGCTAGTCATGGGGCTTGAACTCAGGGCCTGGGCTCTGTCCCTGAGCTCTTTTGCTCAAGGCTAGCACTGTACTACTTTGAGCCACACCACCACTTCCGGTTTTCTGGTGGTTTATTGGAGATGAGAGTCTCAGGGTCTTTCCTGTCCAGGCTGTATTTGAACTGTGATCCTCAGATCTCAGCTTCCTGAACTAATCCTCAGCTCGGATTACAGACATGCCTAGTTTATGACAGTTCTTTGTATACTATGTCACTTGATTTATAACAGTCTGCGGTACGGTAGAGCTACATAAATCCTGAGTGTGTTAAGATTTTGAGAAGTGACTTCTGTAAATTCTACTGAAGTTATGCTGGGAGACCAGATTCTGTGGTTATCAGTAGTTGTCATACTTGGTCTCTTTAATCAGCTCTGGAAGATTCTCTGAATCAATGTTAGTTCCTCTTAATGTACTGAATTGTATGATGAGAATATACGAATGATTAAAATTTTTTTTTGTTGGCTCTATCATGCTAGCTACCAGTCATTTGATTATTGATTACATTCCAGTGACACTAAACTTGGATGGAAATTTGAGTCGTCAGGTAACAATACTATCAACCCTGATCATGCTTGTGGTTGTAGCATCTCTGTGTGTATTACTGCTTAACAAACCAAGTTTTTGCTCTTGAGAGTTCTGGCAGCCTGTGTTGCATGTGTAAGCACTTAACTAAAGTCTTTTGAGTAGAGCAGTTATTGGAATGCCCATTTGGTGTCAAAACCATCAGAAAACTGCATTGATACTTTCCTATGCAAATATTGGTATTGGTATGGTCAGGCAGATTTAGTCTTTAATAGTTCCCTACTTTGCAGTTTCTGCAAAGACATAGGTGTGGTACTTGTGATGTTCTGTTGGAGATGTTATTTTTACTTTATTATTATGTTTATTTGTATTAAAGTGCCCTGGGTCACTCATCAGGCTATGCTCACCTTATCTACTAGCTGAATTACTGATTTTCTTTTTTGTTTTTGAGAAGAGTCTAATTTGATCTTGAATTTGACCTTGCCTAGAGGCTGACCTTGAATCTGTGCTCCTCTTGCTTCTGATTTCTAAGTGATTGGATTATAGGCAAATGTACCTCATGCAGTTACTACTTTCTTTTATAACATTTGCCTCTTTGAATGGGTACTATGAACTCCTCAGTGTTGTTACTTTATATCAATTCATTCCTAGATGAGAAAATAGAGGCAAAGAAGGCTTAAAAATCACATAGCTATGGTTTAAAATCAAGTTTATGATTCTTATTTATATTATTTTCATTCATTCATTCATTCATTCGTTGTGGGGCTTGAATTCAGGGCCTGCGTGCTGTCCCTCAACTCTTTTGCTTAAGCTTAGTGGGCTACCATAGCCATTGAGCCATAGAGCATAGCTCTGTGTCTGGTTTTTGAGTCTGAAGGGACTTTTATGCCCCAGTTGGCTTTCAACTGTGATCCTCAGATCTCAGCTTCCTGGGTAGCTAGGATTGCAGACATGAGCCATCAGCACCCAGCATTTATTTATTTTTAATTAATTAATTTACTTATTTTTATTTTCTGTACTGGTCCTGGGGCTTGAACTCAGCCTGGGCGCTGCCTCTGAGCTTTTATGCTCAAAGCTAGTTCTCTAGCCCTTGAGCTACAACTCTGTTTCTGGCTTTTTGGTGGTTAATTAGAGATAAAAGTCTCATGGACTTTCCTGCCTGGTCTGTTGTCAAACCTTGGTTCTTAGATTGCAGCCTCCAGAGTAGCTTAGACTACTGGTGTGAGCTGCTGGTGCCCAGCGGGTCCCTCCCCCACCCTCTATCACTGTGTTTCTTCTTAAAATAACAAAGAAGCCTTACGTGTTCTTGATGTTCTCAACTTTTTATTTTGTCTGTATTTGTGTTTATAGGTTCCTAGTAGGGGATTATTAGATGATTGTATTAGTGTAGCAGCTTTGGACAGTTGTTAAATGGAAGAAAGGTGTTTCTTTGCCAAGTGAGTGATTGCTTATAAACCAGTACTTTATTCCTTTCTTTTTTTCTATAAAAGTTCATGAATAAGTTTACTGATTTAAGTCTTTTATAACTTGGGTTTAGGAGATGATGGGATAAATTGTTTTCTTTTCCATGATTTGAGAACAGACCTGTTTGGGACATTACAAGGAAAGATAAGGTCTTTTTTATTTCCAGGGATGGTAGGACTCCCAAGCTTTT
The DNA here is from genome assembly GCF_024711535.1 of Dipodomys merriami. NCBI lineage: Eukaryota > Metazoa > Chordata > Mammalia > Rodentia > Heteromyidae > Dipodomys > Dipodomys merriami. The sequence continues at coordinate 9,090,502 of NW_027204270.1, forward strand.
CTTTTCACTTTGTAGGTCTTGCAACATACATTTAATACTAATTCAGAAGTGATGTGATTATGAGGCTGAAATAATAACTCAGGTGGGCAGGATCATTGTGTTCAATGGTGTCAGCATGCTTGACCATCAGAGGAAGTCAGTTCTTCTAAGAAATTGGTTAGTGTTAGAAGTATTAGAGCCTGAGGATAACTTAGTGTCAGTTATGATAAGGCTAAGTTACTCACTGTTTGCTTTTATGGCCTTATTTATGGACCATACGCCCCCTCTCACTCCTTCACATACTAACTGAATAACTGCCCATAGTCTGATACCATCCATCTCCTTTGCTTTGATTGGATCAGTTCCCACTTGTTAACTTCCTTTAGAATGGTCAAGTCTTTTTTTTTTTTTTTTTTTTTGGTTGGTAGTGAGGCTTGAACTCTGGGCTTGAGTGCTGTCCCTGCGCTCTTCAGCTCAAGGCTAGTGCACTATCGCTTGAGCCACAGCACCACTTCCAGTTTTCTAGTGGTTTATTGGAGATAACAGTATCACAGACTTTGCTGCCCAGCTGGGCAGGCTGAAAACTTGGATCCTCAGATCTCAGCCTCCTGAGTAGCTAGGATTATAGGCGTGAGCCACCTTGGCATCACAGTGGTCAAATATTTTATCCTTTTATTGCCTAATCTTTTCTTAAAGTGAGTCTTGTCAGCCTTTATCTGTGGCTTTTTGTCTTAAAAAAAAAAGTACTGTTAATCTGGGGCTGTTGGCTTGGTGGTGGTGGTGGTGTTTGATGCCCTTGGTGAGATCAAGGCTAGGATTCTGCCACATAATCGAGGTAAGAGTCTCTTGGACTTTTCCTGCCTAGGCAGGCTCTGAATTATAATCCTCAAGTCTCAGCCTCCTGAGTAGTTTAGGATTACAGAAAGGAGCCACCAGTACCCAGCTTTATTGTAGTTGATTTTTAAATATACATAATGGTTGTTGATGGTCAATAAGTACTGCACATCTAGGTTGGTTTGATTTTGCAGTTTTATTTATTTTTATTTTTTATTTCTTTTTTTTTTTTGCCAGTCATGGTGCCTGAACTCTGGGCCTGGGCACTGTCCCTCAGCTCTTCAGCTCAAGGCTAGTGCTCTACCACTTGAGCCACAGCACCACTTCCAGCCTTTTCTGCTTATGTGGTGCTGAGGAATCGAACCCAGGGCCTCATGCATGCAAGGCAAGCACTCTACCACTGAGCCACCTTCCCAGCCCCTAATTTTGCACAGTTTTAAAAGCCAGTCACTTGTCACTATTATTAGTATAGAAGAATTCTTAGACAAATAGGGGAGAACATGAAATTGACGCTGGTAATTACTGATTTCTCAATTAGAAAAGCTTCATTTTTTCTTTTTCTTCTTCTTTTTCTTCTTTTCTTTTGCCTTTCCTTTCCTTTCTTCCCTCCCTCCCCCTCTCTTTCTCTCTTTTTATCTTTCTCTTTCTTTCTCTCTTTCTCTCCCTCTCTTTCTCTCCCTCCCTCCCTCCCTTTCTTGTGATGTTCTTCAGCTCAAGGCTAGCACTTTACCACTGAGCCACCTTCCCAGCCCTAACTTTTTTACTACTTGGTTTTAGATATGAGAAATAGAACATGAGGTGGAACTGGAGCCTGGCTTAAGTGGTAGAGCTCCTACCTTGAGTGAAGAAGTGAAGCAAGAGTGTGAAGCCCTGAGTTCAAGCCCTGGTATTTTTTTTTTTTTTTTTTTTTTTTTTTTTTAGTATTTCTGGAAACCAAGCTAAAGAAGTGCAAATAGTGGCAATTATACTAGTTACTTGCTACTTACTATAGAGCACACTATGTAATAATGAAGACTGCAGTTTTTAAGCCCAACAATTTCCAAATATAGGAGCCAGGCATGGTGTCCCTGGACCTCACAAGCTGCAGTCAGCATTTCTCCTGGGATTATACTCATCTCAAAGTTGAGTGGGGAAGGATCTGCTTCCAAAGTCACATAGCTGGTTTCAGGATCCAGTTCTTCACAGACTGTTAGACTGAGGGACTCCATTCCTAATGAACGGTGTGTAGAGATCTTTCGGTTCCTTGCCAAATGGGCTTAGTGTAACACCTGTCTTCAAAGTGAGTAAGTTGGAGGGTAAAAGGAAAATGTAAGCAAAGTAGTTGCCCTGTACTCCTGTAGCATACTCCTGTAACATCCCATCACATGCTTTATGTTGTTCTTTAGAAACAAGTCACTGGGTCCTGCTTACAGTCAAAGGAATGAGATCTTTACCACACTTGTGTGTAGATAGGTGTGTTTTGGAGTAGAGAGAAGTTCATGGTCCTGTGTAAGGCATGTAGGCATTTAAGGGGTCAGCCAAGTTTGTTCCTGTCTCTGCCCCAGTAACTTGATTCAGTTCTTTACCTTCCCAGTTTGCAGAGAACTTTGCAACTAACTCATGCTTGTCCCTATCAGCATGTTGTCACCTTTCTCTTTCACCCTTTTTCTTTATCTGTTCTGAACTTGGCCTTTCAGTCCTGCTGGCTTCACTGATAATAAATAGTTGATCTTCTCACTACTTCTTTGGGAAAACACACAGGGTTCTGGCACTTTTGGGGCTGCTGCTAGCATCTGTTTAGGATTTATTGTTAATAGTGGAATAAATGATTGGCTTGTAGTAAGAGTCTTTTTTTCTTTTGGTGCTGGTCCTGGGGTTTCAACTCAAGGCTTGAGTGTTGTCCTTGAGCTTGCTCAAGGCTAGGTCTCTACCACTTGCCACAGCTTTCATTTCCAGCTTTTTGCTGGTTAATTGGAGATAACAGATGATTTTTTTTCCTGCCTGGGCTGGCTTTGAACTATGATCCTTAGATCTCAAGTAGGATTACAGGCATGAGACACTAGCAACTGGCTGAAAACAAGAATTATTAGTTATATATTATATGAGTTATATTAGTTTTGGTATTCTTTTTATGGTTCAACAATTATTTTGCCACAGTATGATGTTATTGAATCCATTTATTGACAGCTCTCTTTGTGGCACACATTTATTATAGATACTCATTGATAATGTTTCTAATTATCACCACAACCTGAAAATTATTTCCTTCATCAGTAGGAAGAGAATGAGACTGAAGGGTGGTTAATAGTATCTTGTAGGGCACAGTAGCATGCTCTAGTCCAGTGCTTCCTGACTCCACTGCTTGCTTCTGGTCTGGCTGTCTCCTATTTCACTTGCTTCCCTCCCCTTCCACAATTCCCTCCAGTTTGTAAGACACCAGAGTCCCTGACTATGAGTTGACTGCTGCTTATAATGGATCATCTTTGGGAACTTAGTATCTGTGCAGCTAAATGTCAGGGCAGGTGTTTTGCTAACAATATTGTTTGATTCAAAAAATAAATTAAGGTCTGAAAAGTGTGTATTGAACTGCTCTGGTCCTGGTAGTCCGTGAGATAGCTTTCTAGAGCTGTTTCTGTGGGTTCATTAAAATATTCTGAGAAACCTAGAAACTAGGTTTGGGAAGTCAGGACACATTTTATTTTATTTTATTTTTTTGTCGGTCATGGGGCTTGAACTCTGGGCCTGGGTGCTGTCCCTCAGCTCTTCAGCTCAAGGCGAGCGCTTTACCACTTGAGCTACAGCGCCACTTCCGGTTTTCTGGTGGTTTATTGGAGATAGGAGTCTCACAGTCTCTCCTGCCCGGGCTGGCTTTGAACCACGATCCTCAGATCTCAGCCTCCTGAGTAGCTAGGATTACAGGCGTGAGCCACCAGCGCCTGGCTCAGGACACAGTAGGCAAAGTTTAGTTTTTCTTTCATTATTATTGGGATACAGGTTCCAAACTGGAAAGTAAACTTCTATTGTCTAGGAGGAGAGCAAATGTCTTGTGTTTTCTGGTGTTTTTATCCTATGGCTGTGAGAAATTCAGTTCTTCAGTTGTGCCTTTTTATGCTCCAATGTAGTGTTTAAATACAGTCTCAAATGCCTTACTTTTCTGTATGAGTAATAGCTGTTTCAAAGAAAACAGAAGAAATAAGATGGGACATTTTAGTGAGTAAAGCTGGTAACCAGACCATACATGATGAAGTTCTCAGGGAAGTTTGCTTTGTAACCACAGCCATTAGTACTGTGAGCTAGTGCAAAACTATATATACAGCATTTTACTACAAGGATATTTATCATTTCTTTGGTTGAAATTAGATGCCTGCATTTCTAAAACATGGAATGATTTTGTGAAGTCACTTTAGTGGCACTACCAAGTGTTGTTAAAATAAGTGGAGGATTTTTATTTCTTTTCTAGTAATGAGCGAATGGCTTTTCGGTCTTCCCCCAGATCTTGCAAATAGGTTAGTGTTGTGGTAGAGAAGTGTCTGGTTAATAGTATCTCTTGTGTATAAAGGAAGCTGTTTTTGCTTCTAGCACTCCATAGTTGGATTTATAGCTCAGCTCATGTTTCAGTTTGAATAACTTTGGTAAAGTAGTACATGTAAAGGAAGAAGTGTTTACTAGTTGTAGGTACTTTTTCAGTAAGTCTTTTTAGCACAGCAGTTAATTATCATTAGTACCCTTCCCTCCTTAAAAATCTTGGCTTAGGTTAAGTGGATAATTCTAGATATGTATGGTGAGTCTGGTGAGCCTTTATTGGATAGTCTGTGTTTCCCTTTGCTGAAGGCCTCTTTGTGTCTTTTACCAAATAAATAATAGTGCTCTGACTAGGTGTGTAGTCAGAACACTTTGATTAAAGACCTTTTGGGACTGTGAGCATCTTCAGTACCCCTGTCTAAAAGAAAGTGTTGACTGCTGTACTTTCATCCTTTATGAATTCTTTAAAAGCATCTATTATTTTTAATTTGCAGCAGCTCTTGCCAGGTAAAAAGTTTTGGGAAACAGATGAATCCAGCAAAGATGGACCAAAAGGAATATTCCTGGGTGATCAATGGCGAGACAGTGCCTGGGGAACATCAGGTAATCTAGATCTAGCATCTGTACTGTGATTTATGCCTGTCTTAGAGCTCCTTTCCTCAGCACTTGGCAAAGTCATGATTTCCTATCAGTGACATAAGCACGTCAAGCAAATGTCCTGTCCTATAATATAATTGCCATAAGGGAGCTTAATGATGCAGTATATTAAAACTTAATCAATACAAAATCAAATCTTCAGTATTTTCTAAGTGCTAGTCACAGAGAATTAGTCTCGTTTGAAATGACAATTTTAGCTGTAACTTTTTGTTCTGTACTGCTGTCAGCTTACTTGGAATTAGAAAATCCTTGCCTGCTATTTGAAGTTCATGTTTCCTTTTCTCCCCTTACCCTTGTATGCCATGTATGGGATACTCTTATCTTTAAGTGTGATTGGGGCCAAATCAAGTCACTGGACACAGCCACTTTGTGATAGACCTCCTCTGAAGAGAAATGAGGAGAACTTGTAGAGGCAGACATACTTGACAGCAGGAGGGAGCAATAGATGACAAAGAGTAAAAAGACAGAAAATCCAAAAGCTAATGTGCGTGCTGTATTATATAGCAAAGTTCAAGAATGAAACCTTAAGATGACCATGAACCATCAGAAAAGATCAAATTATGTTGTTACTTTTAAAAAGGGCATTAAAATTATATTTTATTTTAGTGATACTACAAATAAAAACTATTAAATTCTGCTATGTGAAAGGGATAAATGTTAATTTATGCACTTGGCTATAGAAACCAATTATGTAAACTGTTGTATTTCTCTACCTTTGATAAATGAAGGGTGTGTTTCCTTTTCTTAGCTTTATGTAGATTATCAGTACTTAGTGAAAGACACAATAGGAAATTTGGGCTCATCTGGCCATGGCAGGTCTCCTGATTCCTACTTATTGCTTTATCCTTGAGACATCACTCATAATTTGTTTGGGCCTCTGGCTGCACTGTATCATGCTTGTGTATCTTTTTTGTAGATCATTCAGTTTCCCAGCCAATCATGGTGCAGAGAAGACCTGGTCAGAGTTTCCATGTGAACAGTGAGGTCAATTCTGTACTGTCCCCACGATCGGAGAGTGGGGGACTAGGCGTTAGCATGGTGGAGTATGTGTTGAGCTCATCCCCGGGCGATTCCTGTCTAAGAAAAGGAGGATTTGTAAGTTGTCTTGAGGAACTTGTTCCTATCTCTCTCTCTTCTTTCCCCCTAAAGCAATAAATGCCTGTTTAGTTTCGTTAGCTACTCATAGCACTCATTACAGGGTGTTTTTAAACACTTATTACAAATGTAGCTCAGCAAATACAGTACATGTAAACTAAAGTTTAAATGTGGAGAAGTAGTGTTTTTTGGGGGACATAGTACTGTGAAGTAAAAACTGAAATCTAAATCTTAGTGTAGTTCACTGGTTGACTAGAAAACAGCATTCTTAGTTTAAAACAAAAACAATAGAGCAAACAAGGCATAGAATTAAAAGAAAGTCCAAACTGGGTATCAACAGGGAATTTCAGACCTGAGAGTAGTAATATGCTAGTACCCAGGGAACCTTAAAATGGACCAGGTATGTGGGATCATTCTTGTTTTGTAGCTAGGCTTTAATTTAAAAAAAATAAAAAAAAAATCACCTTTAGCCCTCCTAATAAAGCTTTGCTTCTCACACCTGGCCTGTTAGGTAATTAGAAATTCTATTGATTCTTTATCAATAGGGTTTGTTTGTTTGTTTGTTTGTTTTTAATTCCTTGTCACTGACCTCTATGTTAAATGTTACCCAGAGCAGTATTTACCTACTGCTGCTTCCTACTGAATCTTAGTAGCCTTCCTCAAGCATCTTTGGTAATCTTTCTCAAAAGTATTTCTTTATGTCATCAACTTCCTAGTGGTAGCAATGGAAAGCTTCCTAATGTAGTATTCCATGACTACTTTGATGTTGTAATTCACAATTAGGAAGGCCATCAGATATCCTTAGAATGTCTTATATCTTATTTTTGTTTGAACTCACTTTGTGTTCTTTTTTCCCCTAAATTCATTTGGACCAATACCACCTGATGGTATTAAGAAAAAAAGATGTTCTTTCCCTCAAATCATACTAAAGACTTTGTGTCCATAACTCCACACGCACGCACGCACGCACGCACGCACGCACGCGCACCCCTCCCAAACTCTCACACATATTCTTATCTATGGATTTGTCTATCAAATTTATTACCCCCCCCCTTTTTTTTTTACCTCTATTTCACACTAGGTGTCAAAGTCTTGGTCCTGTTTTTGTACTTTCACTTAAAACTTACTCAAGAAACAGTAGTTTATATTTGGTGTAGCCTCCTGAAGTGTCAAATATACCTTTTGAGTTTTAGCCATTCTATAGCTTGACCTGATTGCTTCTTGGTCATTTGGTCCTGCAAAGACTTAGATCAGGCTTAGTGGCTTGTGGATCAAGTAGAAATCTGGTTTTTAATGTTCGAAACTTCCCAAGAGACTTATTGGGGAGAACATGAGCTACCCTTTGGATGTGAGGAATGGGTTCAGGGCAAATTATCATGTGCCTGCTGTATAACAGAAAGAATGGAATTACTTTTCTTACCTGATTCCCAGCTCACTCTTCCTCATCTTCCAAGAATCAATTCGTTTGAGGAAATACTGCCTTCAAAACACCATCTTTAGCTTTTGTTGGAGGAGAAAAATTAGTGTTTTGTATTAGTGAGTTGCTAGTGTGGTGGTGAGTGGGACCTTCTACGAACTGGCTGTGAACTATCTGATATGTATGTGACCAGTTTCTAGTTTGTGGACGTTAGCTAGGAGACATTTGCCTTATTACTGTGAGTTTCTGGAAGACAGAAGAATCACTGGAATTATGAGGTTGATAAAATGGTGGAACTGAATTATTGCTAATATTTTGTTAAACGTGCTTTCTAAATGATTCTAAATATGTTTGGATTTAGTATCTTGCATTTTTTTTGTAAAGGAGGGTTTCATATTTAGTTGTGGATAATTGTTACCTCTTTTATAGTATGTGTTCAGAGGAGATTAGGCCTCACGATTGGATTCTTCCTTGTCCCCCTGCCCCTACCATTTCGCTCCCCTGCGCTCCTCTCCACTACCCTCTCCTTTCCTCATTCTCTCTTTCTGTCCCCTGTGGTACTGGGTATCAAACCTAGGGCTTGTATGTGCTTGGCAAACATTTTACCACTGGGCTACACTTGTCTGGATACTGGACTTTTTGCTAAGCTTCTGAGATGAAATTTCTCCAAATCTATGTTCTAGTTTCTTCTTAGAAGGAAACTTTCAGATAGTGAAATGGTATCCTGTATTTGACTTCAGTTGTATCTATAGAGTGATAAAGGAAGCCTAACTGCTCAGTAACATTAAGCTACTATGTTGGCCTGTACGATCCTCTTGTGGGTGAAGACCATTATGGATGAAGATCATTAAACTGTTCATTGGCTTTGGGGTTATATTCTGTTGAATTTATACCTAATGCTGCTTTACTTTGCCTGTTGGTTAGGTTGACACCTGACTAAAGCTATGTTTATGGAAACCTGAATCACTTTGTAGTTGTTTCTTTTGAAAACAAATCTAGTCTGTCACAATTTAGAAAAGAAAGATAATAAGGTGTCTGCTTGTTGTGGATAATTGCTCTAAAGAACACTGTTAGTTTGTGTGTTAGAGCATTCAGGTGTTTAACTCTTTGAGTAACTTTACTGCCAGTGCCTCTAGTAAGCTATGGGAACCTTGTGTTAATCTCCTGAGAGCTGAAACCATCACCTCTGGTGACATAGTGATTGTAGACCTCAAAGCAAGTACTAGAAGGTTACTTTCAGATAGGGTAACAGATAGTCTAGACATTAAAGTTTTCAGGTAAAGTGGCTTGTAACTAATATTTCCAGAGCTTTTCCATTTTTTAATGAGGTTTTCTGGTTATAGGATGATTGAAAATATTTTAAGACTGACTCTGTGCCTTCTTGAGTTCACTTTGATTGTGTAAATGGCTTCTGTGATAAGAATATGTTCATACTGATGAAGAATCTGGTTACCATATTTTGTTTTTAGCACTTGTTGCAAATTTTTAGTGTTCTGCATATGAATCCCAACCACTAGAATAGCAGTTTTTAAAATAATGATAAAATAATGGCAACTATTTTTTTCCTTTTTTGTATTTTTAAATTTATTTATTCTTGGAGTAGTATAGATCTTTACCTCTCTTCCTCAACCCAGTTCAGAATGGTTACAAATTGAAATGGAATTAACTGAATTGTGGAGGCCCATGATGCCCAACAAAGGACCCTGCTGTTTTTCTGGAATAGAAGCCAAGCCTGCCAATAAATATAAACATATAGGATCAGAATTTTTACCTTAATAGTTTATAGTACCCAAAGAAATGAGACAGTTATTCATATTATGGTAATCTTGTAGAAGAAAGATATTTAGAAAAATACCTTGAGGGCTGGGAATGTGGCTTAGTGGTAGAGTGCTTGCCTAGCATGCATGAAGCCCTGGGTTTGATTCCTCAGTACCACATAGACAGCAAAAGCTAGAAGGGGGTGCTGTGGCTCAAGTGGTAGAGTGGTAGCCTTGAGCAAAAATAAGCTCAGAGACAGTGCCCAGGCCCTGAGGTCAAGCCCCAGGATGGGCAAACCAAACCAGACAACATCTCGCCCCCCCCCCCCAAAAAAAAAAAAAAAAGAAACAAAAAACAACCTTGAAAGATCTTTCTGTATTCTGTAGGAAGTATCTGCTTTCTGACCTGGTTATTAATTCATTTGGGTCACAAATCTTGATGGTTTTCTTTGCTAGACTTGCTGTATTATTTTAGGTAATCAATGCTGTTGACTTTGATTTTTGTTGAAAACGTTGGAAAATGTAATACAGATAGAAAATCAGGGGTTTGAATCTCAGCTGGACCTTAATTTCCTCATCTGAAAAATGAGGGTAAGTAAAATCCTGTTAAGTTTTGCTCCTCAAAGTTAAAACATCAATATCATTAGCATTACCTGGGAGTCTTGTTAGAAATTGTTTTGTGGGAGAGTATGTGTGTGTGCATACGCGTGTGTGCCAGTACTGGGGCTTAGTTTTTGTACTCAAGGCTGGCTCTCTACCACTTGAGACACACATCCACTTTCAGCTTTTTGGTGTTTATTTGGAGATAAATCTGGTGGACTCTTCTACCTGATCTGGCTTTGAACTGCAATTTTCAGATCTCGGCCTCTTAAGCAGCTAGGATTACAGGTATGACCTACCAGAGCCCTGCTTAAAAGTATATATTCTTAGGGTCCTTTAGACTTACAGAATCAAAATCAAAATCTGGCCTTTTGTTGGGGTGCTACGTTTGTTGTTGTTGTTTTTAATTTGACATTAGCACTTGAACTCAGGACCTCATGCTCAGTGTTGCTCTTCCACTTGGACCTCCAGTCCAGCAATTGGACATATTCTCTCAGACTTCTTTCTCTGACTAGGCTGGCCTTGAATTGTGATCCTCAGATCTCTCCATCGCTAGGATTAGCCACTAGTACCATGTTGCTGCTGCTGCTTCTGCTTCTGCTTCTGCTTCTGCTTCTTCTTCTTCTTCTGCTTCTTCTTCTGCTTCTTCTGCTTCTTCTGCTGCTTCTGCTTCTTCTTCTTCTTCTGCTTCTTCTGCTTCTGCTTCTGCTTCTTCTGCTTCTGCTTCTGCTTCTTCTGCTTCTGCTTCTTCTTCTTCTCCTCCTTCTCCTTCTCCTTCTCCTTCTCCTCCTCCTCCTCCTCCTCCTCCTCCTGTTCCTCCTCCTGTTCCTCCTCCTCCTCCTGTTCTTGTTCCTCCTCCTGTTCCTGTTCCTCCTCCTGTTCCTCCTCCTCCTCCTGTTCCTCCTGTTCCTCCTCCTGTTCCTCCTCCTCCTGTTCCTGTTCCTCCTCCTCCTGTTCCTCCTCCTGTTCCTCCTGTTCCTCCTCCTCCTGTTCCTCCTCCTCCTCCTCCTCCTCCTCCTGTTCCTCCTCCTCCTGTTCCTCCTGTTCCTCCTCCTGTTCCTCCTGTTCCTCCTGTTCCTCCTCCTCCTCCTCCTCCTCCTGTTCCTCCTCCTCCTGTTCCTCCTCCTCCTGTTCCTCCTCCTCCTCCTGTTCCTCCTCCTGTTCCTCCTCCTCCTCCTGTTCCTCCTCCTCTTCCTCCTCCTCCTCCTCCTCCTCCTGTTCCTCCTCCTGTTCCTCCTGTTCCTCCTCCTCCTCCTCCTCCTCCTCCTGTTCCTCCTCCTCCTCCTCCTCCTCCTCCTCCTCCTCCTCCTCCTCTTCCTCCTGTTCCTCCTCCTCCTCCTCCTGTTCCTCCTGTTCCTCCTCCTCCTGTTCCTCCTGTTCCTCCTCCTCCTGTTCCTCCTGTTCCTCCTCCTCCTCCTGTTCCTCCTCCTCCTCCTCCTCCTGTTCCTCCTCCTGTTCCTCCTCCTGTTCCTCCTCCTGTTCCTCCTCCTGTTCCTCCTGTTCCTCCTGTTCCTCCTCCTCCTCCTCCTCCTCCTCCTCCTCCTCCTCCTCCTCCTGTTCCTCCTCCTCCTCCTCCTCCTCCTCCTGTTCCTCCTCCTCCTCCTCCTGTTCCTCCTCCTCCTCCTCCTCTTCCTCCTGTTCCTCCTCCTGTTCCTCCTCCTCCTCCTGTTCCTCCTCCTCCTCCTGTTCCTCCTCCTCCTCCTGTTCCTCCTGTTCCTCCTCCTCCTGTTCCTCCTCCTCCTCCTGTTCCTCCTCCTCCTCCTGTTCCTCCTCCTCCTGTTCCTGTTCCTCCTGTTCCTCCTCCTCCTCCTCCTCCTCCTGTTCCTGTTCCTCCTGTTCCTCCTCCTCCTCCTCCTCCTCCTGTTCCTGTTCCTCCTGTTCCTCCTCCTCCTCCTCCTCCTGTTCCTCCTCCTCCTGTTCCTCCTGTTCCTCCTCCTCCTCCTCCTCCTCCTCCTGTTCCTCCTCCTCCTCCTGTTCCTCCTCCTCCTTCTCCTCCTGTTCCTCCTCCTCCTCCTCCTCCTCCTCCTGTTCCTCCTCCTCCTCCTGTTCCTCCTCCTCCTCCTGTTCCTCCTCCTCCTGTTCCTCCTCCTCCTCCTCCTCCTGTTCCTCCTCCTCCTCCTCCTCCTCCTGTTCCTCCTCCTCCTCCTCCTCCTCCTGTTCCTCCTCCTCCTCCTGTTCCTCCTCCTCCTCCTCTTCCTCCTCCTCCTCCTCCTCCTCCTCCTCCTCCTGTTCCTCCTTCTTCTCCTGTTCCTCCTCCTCCTCCTCCTCCTGTTCCTCCTTCTCCTTCTTCTCCTGTTCCTCCTCCTGTTCCTCCTCCTTTTCCTCCTCCTCCTGTTCCTCCTCTTCTTCTCAAAAAAAGACAAGTAGTCACTATGTAGTCCAGACTGTCCTTGAACTTCTGGTGCTAGCTTTACAGTCTGCATCACTGCGCCTGGCTCTTAAAACCTGCATTTTGAAAAGATATCCCTAATGATTTATGATTTATATTAAAGTTTGATAAGCACTCGACTAAGATATAATTTCCTTGGAAGACTGACTCATGAGGAAGCTATTAAAAACTTAAAACATAAATTTAGTTTTCAGATTTGAGCTTGTCTTAAATAATTCTACATGTTTTACTTTGTATGTAATATACAATTTTCAGCTGCTGATTAGATCACTTAAAACAATAACAGCCTTTTAAAATTCCTTTACCATAAAAATAAACGAACACTTCCTTTTGTTTTTCTTTTCTTCATGGGAATCACAGCAGATACGCCAACATTAGGAATTGTGGGCTATTCTGCACACAATGATACCCATTCAAATGAGTTCATGTCATACTTGAATTTCTAGTGTTTGCTTTTTGCTGTCACATAAATGATAGTATCTTAGGTGAAATTTAGTAGTAGCTTGATTTTATACATAGGTCAGAAAAACCAGTAGGGTCAAGAGCCTAATGATTAGAGTCTTAGGAATAAATAGGACTAGTTGTTTTGAAGCCTTGGGGAAGTGGAATTAAAGGTGGCTTGTATGTTCTGTTAAAGACGCAATGAGGAAAAAATGGGAAGATTAGAAGTACTTAAAGAATTTTCTATTTTTAAGAATTGTACTTAAAAAAGGAATTATACTTTTATGATTTGCCTTATTTAATCTTTAGAATACTCTTTAAGGTAGATATTGTCTCTTTTAATTTACAGGTGAGAAAAATAAGGATTACAAAGTAGGGGCTTGAATTCAAAGTTTTAATTCTAGATCTGAGCTGTATTTTCTTTTTTCTTTTTTTATTGGCTAGTGAGTTAGGTTCCCTTTTTTATAATCACACTTTAATGTTTAATCAAAGTATTTCATATGGCTATCAATTTAAAATTTTTATTTATTTAAAAATACTACTCTGGGCGGGGCGCTGGTGGCTCACGCCTGTAATCCTAGCTACTCAGGAGGCTGAGATCTGAGGATCACGGTTCAAAGCCAGCCCGGGCAGGAGAGACTGTGAGACTCCTATCTCCAATAAACCACCAGAAAACCGGAAGTGGCGCTGTAGCTCAAGTGGTAGAGCGCTCGCCTTGAGCTGAAGAGCTGAGGGACAGCGCCCAGGCCCAGAGTTCAAGTCCCACAACCGACCAAAAAAAAAAAAAAAATACTACTCTGGGAACTGGTGGGTCCCACCTGTAGACCTAGCTACTTAGGAAACTGAGATCTGGGGATCAGTTGAAGCCAGCCAGGGCAGGAAAGTTCATGCAATTTTTTTTTTTTTTTTTTGGCCAGTCCTGGGGCTTGATCTCAGAGTCTGGGCACTGTCCCCGAGCTGCTTTTGCTCTACCACTTGAGCCACAGTGACACATCTAGCCTTTTCTGTGTATCTGGTACTGAGGAATTGAACTCAGGGCTTCATGCATGCTAGGCAAGTACTCTTAACACTAAGCCACATTCCCTGCTGCTTTTATGATTTTTAATACTGTTGTGTACTAGGAGATTTTACTGACAGAAAAACTAAAACACCACTTTGCTTTAAAAAAATTGTTGTTAGGGGCTAAGAAGGTGGCTCAGTGGTAGAGTGCTTGCCTTGCATGCATGAGGCCCTGGGTTCAATTCCTCAGCACCACATAAGCAGAAAAAAGCCAGAAGTGGCACCGTGCCTCAAGTTAGAGCTCTAGCCTTGAGCTGAAGAGCTCAGGGATAGAGCCCAGGCCCAGAGTTCAGGACCCATGGCAGACCAGGGTGCGGGGGGGGGGGGGGTCATTGTTAAAGGTGATATACAAAAGGATTACAGTTATATAAGTTGGGTAATGAGCATGTTTCTTTTTGGACAGTGTCACTGTATCGCTTGCTTTCTTACAGTTTTTCCTGCTGTCCCCACCTACAAATTATATAGGACTTTCCCTTTTTTGATGGTTATGTTGGACTTTAATTATATTCTCAATTGTGGGTTCTTATCAGAGCTATTTGAGAAAAAGCTTTTTATAACAGTTGTGGGAGCTTCTGAAGACCAATTAAACTAGATTCTTAAAAAAGATTTTAATGATCAGCTCTAACCATTGAACCACTGCTTTGTGAAAATGACTTCCCTTAGGAAGGCTCTATATATGTGCATGATAAACTAAGTAATTTTTGATTTTTAAAGTTTTTAATATTTGTACCTTACATAGTGTTACATAAGAAATACCATCCCATGCATCGCTTTTTACTTACATTTATGTTACACTTATTTAAAATGACTTACATTTAACTTTCACACATGCATTATTTTATTGGTGTACCTAATCACTTTTTACTAAACAAAACTATCCCTGTCAAAAACAAGTGTTACATAGGAGAAGCCACTATTTTAGCTAAGGTTGTTAGCTCAGAGATTAAATGACCTGTCCTAAGTTTTATGACCTATAAGTGTTGGCAGCTGAGATAGAACATAGGTTTGGTGAACCTTGTATCAGTATTTTCTGAAACACCACTTAGCTATGAGTATTTTAGATACCGTAAAATATGAAAATAACCTTAAAATTTATCTGCCCATTTACACCTTTCCTATACACTATAGGCTCTTAGTATTTCTATGAATCCAAATCTACTAGTATCTTTAATATGTTTTGATTCGTTTTTTTCTACTTGTATTCTTAATAACTTTCAGAAATTAGACTTGATGGCCAATCATTTTTATTGAGGACTATTTTTAATTTACTGAACTTTGTATGTGTGTGCTTGTGTGTGTGCTAGTACTAGGGTTTGGACTGTGAGTCATGTATTCTTTCTTTGTTCTTTGTTCAAGGTTGGTGCTCTGCCAGTTGAACCAGAGCTTCACTTCTGGCTTTATGGTGGTTAATTGGAGAGAAGAGTCTCATGGACTTTCTTGTCCAGTCTGGCTTCCAATCATAATCCTTAGATCTTGGCCTCCTGAGTAGTTAGGATTACAGACATGAGCTACCAGAACTTGGCAAGGTAGCAATATTTTGTAGGAATAACTAATACCGCCCATTCATGGGAATATTTTGAAAATGTAACCCAAGGCTATATAATTGAGAATGCAGTGATTAGTGGCCAATTTTTCATACCATGCCAGTCAGCGTTGATCAGTCAGCATATAGATGGTCCAAGCAGGTTTTCAGTAAGTCCTTCCTTACAAAAAAGATCACTGAGGAAATCTGATGTAGAGCACTGCTTTGACCAGTGAATATGCCTTGCTACCAGATTCTTGTTTGTGGAATTTTCCCACTGTTTCCTTTGCAGTTTGCCACAGATCTTTTGAACTATTTGTCAGATAGTGAAGCTGAACTACTTCTCTTGCACTTGTGATTTCATTTTTAGATGTGTAGAAGATTGTTTATATGTAGAAATGGATTGTTTCTTGTAATATTTTTTGCTGTTTACGTGATTTTTTTTTTCATTAAAATAGAGCTTGCTTTTTGGGGGCCACTAGTCCTGGGGCTTGAACTCAGGGCCTGGGCACTGTCCCTGAGCTGCTTTTGCCCTTGAGCCCTGGTACCACTTCTGGCCTTTTCTGTTTATGTGGTACTGAGGAATGGAACCCAGGGCTTCATGCATGCTAGGCAAGCACTCTACCACTAAGCCACATTCCCAGCTATTTTTTGTTTTTGTTGTTGTTGTTTATTTTAATCTAGATCATGTTACCACTGTCTAGACTCTTGTTTGATGTTAAGACAACAGGAAGATGCTTCTTTTGGCAGGTAAATTTTACAGAATTTTGTAGAACTTTTATAGAATATTTTAGCTTTTGATTTTTTTGTAATCTTATTTATTGAGCTTCTAAACCACGCATTATATTCAGTGCTAGAGAAGTAAAAATGAATATATTTTATGAGTTCTATTTTTGTACTATGGAGGGAGGCATTGTTTCTGGTTATTTTTTATGCATTTTTCATTGTTATTGTAAAGGTGATGTGCAGGGGGTGTTTCTGGTTATCTTAAAGGTCCTTTTGCCTTTAGAATTCTGTCATACTACTATCTCTATTTTGGGATCTCTGTGTAATACTCAGTTGACTTTTATTCAGTCCTTTTGAATCACTAACAAATACCCTCATCTTTAAAGCTCTACCCTGTAAAGCACATTTTATTTTCTACCAATGCTGTGCTTAGCCAATCTTGATGCCACCTGAAGCTCAGGTGTATATCTTTTTCTAAGTTAATTCCTTGTTGTGTGTTCCTTTATCCATATTATCCGTGCAAGGCTTCTTTTTCTTATTGCATTTGAACAGAGACCGACTCTTAATAGTAAAATGGGCTTTGATCTAGTTGCCAGAAGGTATAAGAATGTCAGAGTTATTTCTGAGCCAATGATCTCTAAGAACTAGTCTGAAGGCATCCATTGGTTTTAGCTCTGTAGGCCTGCCCCTGCCTACAGTCAGTGTGTTGTAGGAGTGCTCTGTTCACAACTGTTGTTACTTCATTATTGATGTTCCCTTACCAAAATTTGGGTTTGGTGACTGGAAATGCTGTGCAAAAGCTCTCATCTTCTGTTGTTTGGGCTTGGCATTTACTAGGAGCTTGAATTGAAACACCCTGTACACATCTTCTTAAATCAGGAATCAGAGGTGAGGCACAGCAAGATTATCTCCCTGTAGTTTGATAAAAGTTAAAGTTACTTAGTTAAGTCTTATAAACCTCTCTATTGTATCAACATAGGAGTTTTTCCTTTTGATAATTACATTGCATTTGCTTTATGCATCCAGTTCTTAAAACCTTCTATGCCAATAGAGAGACACGTCTTTCCCTAGAAGGCAGAACATAAATGTGTCTAGCTCTGTGTTGCTGTGTCCAGTGTTTCCTAAGATGCGTTCTCAGAGTTCACATGCTTCAGGATATCCCCCATTATTTCTCAAGACTAATTTAATTTGCCTTGAAATAGTCAGGTAGTGGAGGATGGTGAATAATTCTGAGTCCTTTTCCTGATGGTGAATAGTTCTGAGTCCTTTTCCTGATAGGATTTCACAGTTAGATTTAATTTGTTTGAAGCATTAAAAAGCCATTTAATTGTTAGTGCCATGTGCCGTAAGGTTTATAAGGTTTATGTGGGGAGGAGATGGTGCAAATTGGCAGGGCATATTTCCCAAGATTAAGTATAATGGAATAATTGAGTAGGAATGATGTTGGACTACGTTTGAAGTAAGAGAGAATTAATCACTTTAACACTTTCCCTCTGTACTATTAGCTCACATACCTGGGACTTATTAGGAGTAATGCTATTATATAGACAGAGATTTGGAATAGAGAAGTTGGGCTGAGCAGTACAAAGTTAGGCTGGGGTTTGGGAGAAAATGGGTATATTGTGGGAAAAGTACAGGGTGCTAGAGACAGTGGGCATGATAAGACTGTTCTAAACTCTCTAAATGTATGTCTGTCTCTTCCCTCATTTGGCAAGACTTTTTGTAGTGTTCCTTCCTCTGTGTTGTTTGTTAATTAGATTGTAATGTCTGAAAGGGCATGGACACTGTTCTGTTCTAATTAGCATCTAGTGTAGTCTGGTGTCTACAGTGGTTGCCCACTATTAGTTGATGATTAGTGAAGCTGAAGCTATTTTTTAAACAGGGCCCAAGGGATGCAGACAGTGATGAAAACGACAAAGGTGAAAAGAAGAACAAGGGTACGTTTGATGGAGATAAGCTAGGAGATTTGAAGGAGGAGGGTGATGTGATGGACAAGACCAATGGTTTACCAGTGCAGAATGGGATTGATGCAGACGTCAAAGATTTTAGGTTTGTATATTTTACACTTCTGGTTTTGGAATGTGGGCAGTGGGTTTTGTTCATTTCTGATTTTGTTTTATTTAAAAGAATTATTTCTAGAATAGATCATGAAATAAAATGATAAATTGATAAGGTGAAATTTTTAAAAGAATTATTAATACTTGGTATTTTGCAAAAAAGATTGGCTTTATGTTTGTATAGATCTCCAGAATTTGAAGAATGGTTCTGTTAAGATTATTTCAGTAATTCTTGAGTATGGAAATCACCTGGTATAGGTGCCTTAGGGCTTTCCCCATGTTTCTTCTACATTGCTATGTTAGAGCAGCACTGTTACTAGTGGTGAGTGTGTAATATCCCTCTGACATGTTGGGGTAAAAGTGCTGAAACCTTGTGTATTATCTCATTTGAGTTTCCTAAGTTCCTTTCAGGTAGGTTTGTAGGGCATGGATCATTTCCCTCACTTTGAAGAATTAGAGATGCAGTTTAAATGATTTTTTGATTCATTTATTTTATGTCTTGCTGTGTAGCTCAGGCTGGCACTGAATTTATCTTGTCCTCTCCTTAGCTTCCTGAGTACTGGGATTACAGGTGTGTTCCTCCGCACCGACCAAATGACTTGCTCTTAATCATAATCCCTTTCATAGATGGCTTTCATCCTATCTCTGGTTATGATTGATTTGCAGATCCTACCCTATAATTTAACATAATATTATATATTTGTCTCAACTGTTGGCAACTATTCCTCAGTTATAAAGGTAAACTTTAGATGATATGGCAGACAATGGAAAAAATCTATCAAAATCCTTGTTCAGTGGTACATATGTAGAAAATTATAATAATTTTAATGTCAGTCTAAAGCTAATGGGTATGTATTTTCACTTACATACACACAGCCTTGTCCTTAACAATATCTACCACAATCATTCTCTTAAATCAGCTTTTGTAGAACAAGTGGCAATCGTTTAATAATCCTAATTTAATTTTTGTATCTTGATCACCTAAAGAATTACAAAGTTGAGGCAAATGGTAACAAACACCTGAGATATTTCATGTGTGAGTTCAGGTAGCCTCTCCTCTCTGGGTCTCAGTCAGCCTATGACAATATTTTGTTGTATTTGGATGGGGCAGATGGTATATAAAGGAATATTCCTTGAGTGCAACCATAGGCTATGTTCCCTGACTATAATGTTAATTATTACTAGTTTGATTTAGATGATATAATCTTATGGTGCTTTTACCTAAGGTGGTGGCATATCCTTATTTATACCTGTGTCCCAGGTTATCAGTAGTGCTCAGTTTTGTTCTTTTGGCGTATCCTAGTTTGGACGATAAATTTTATATAAGTTTTAATTTTTAGGATTATCTTAGGAGTGGAGAGTATCCTCAATGCTGAATTAATTAATTGTTAATTTTTATTTTTGGTCAGATGTGGGGCTTGCATTCTGGGCCTGGGTGCTGCCCTGCCCCTCAACTCTTCAGCTTAAGGCGAGTGCTCTACCGCTTGAGTCACAGAGCCAGTTTTCTAATAGTTTATTGGAGATAAGAGTCTCACGGACTTTCCTGCCCAGGCTGTCTTTGAACCATGATCCTTAGATCTCAGCCTGCTGAGTAGCTATGATTAAAGGAGTAAACCACTGGCGCCTGGCCTAATTAATTAATTTGTTCGGTAGTGGGGCTTGAACTCTGGGCTTGGGTGCTATCCCTCAGCTCTTCAGCTCAAGGTGAGCACTCTGCTGCTTGAGCCACAGCACCACTTCCAGTTTTCTAGTGGTTTATTGGAGATAAGAGTCTCCCGGACTTTCTTGCCTGGGCTGGCTTTGAACTGTGATCCTCAGATCTCAGGCTCCTAAATAGCTAGGATTACAGGTGTGAGCCACCTGCGCCCGGCTTAATTTTTTATTTTTTGAAGTGATTTTCTTCTTTTGGTTTCTTAGGGGAGAGTTTTAATATTGTTAGTAATACATTAAAACTTTATTAGAGTCATTTTGAGAATTAAAATTTCTCCTTATCAATGAACTTTTTCTTTTTTCTTTCTATCCTTTTGGGGGGGGCGGCTAGTCTGGGGCATGGACTCATGGCCTGGACTCTTCCCTGAGCTTCTTTGTGCTCAAGGCTAGTGCTCTACCACTTGAGTCACAATGCCACTTCTGGCCTTTTCTGAGTAGTTTATTGGAGATAACCTTACAGACTTTCCTGCCTGGGCTGGTTTGAACCTTGATCTTCAGATCTCAGCCTTTTGAGAAGCTAGGATTACAGATGTGAGCCACTGGTGCCCAGCTATTTTTACCTAGTCTTTTTATTTATTTATTTTTTGGTCAGTTGTGGGGTTTGAACTCTGGGTTTGGGCGCTGTCTGTGCGCTCTTCAGCTCAAGGCGAGTGCTCTACCGCTTGAGCCACAGCACCACTTCTGGTTTTCTAGTGGTTTATTGGAGATCAGAGTCTCATGTACTTTCCTGCCTGGGAAGGCTTTAAACCGTGATCCTCAGATCTCAGCCTCCTGAGTAGCTAGGGTTACACGCATGAGCCACTGGCGCCTGGCTTTCTACCTAGTCTTAAGAACCAGCAAAACCAATCATAAACCAGGTCTTGCTTGTATTCCCTCCCCCTCCCCCTCCCCCTCCCCCTCCCCCCCCCCCCTTCTCTCACATGTCTTGGGGTTTGAACACAGGACCTGGGCACTGTCCCTGAGTTTCTTAATTGCTCAAAGCTGACATTCTACCACTTGAGCCACAGTTCCATTTCTACCTTTTTTGTAGTTTATTGGAGATAAGAGTCTCATGGACTTTCCTGCTTGGGCTGGTTTTGAACTGTGATCCTCAGATCTCAGCCTCCTGAGTAGTTAGGATTACAGGTATGAGTCACTGGTGCCCAGCTGTAATTTTTTAACTTACTATTTGAACTCAGGCTCAGATGTGTGTCTTGTTTCCAAGACATGGAAACCAGCTTCTTCCATTGGCATTTTTCTCCCTTGCATGTACTGGGTTTGAAATCCAGGCTTTGATCTCTTGCTTAGCCTTTTCATTCAAGTGTGGCATTTTACTGTTTGAGCCTCAGCTCCACTTTGGCTTTTTTGCTAGTTATTTGGAGATAAAAAGTCTCATGGACTTTCCTGTCCCAGCTGGTTTCAAACTTTGATCCTCGGATATCAGCCTTCTGAATAGATAGGATTAAAGGCACCAGCCACCAGCACCAGGTTCATTAGCTCTGCATTTAAATATGTTTCTGAGGAAGCGTATTTCATACATATGTTTTTGTAGACAGTCTCTTTTTATGAATACTATAGATAGCAGTTTTTTCAATTGTCCATTGTTCTTCAAATCTAGACTCTTTTGATAAAGAAATATGAATTTATAGTGGGTAATGCAAATTTAAGAAGTGGGCATGTTGGAAGGCAAGTAACAGATGATATTGGAGGTTATAAACCTGTAAGCAGTGTAAAGGAACTTTGGTTATTTTGTTGAAGTTGCTTTAAGTACTATTGATAAAAAAGCTATGTTAAGGACATTATCCTTAAAGTTGGGGTTGCTGTAGTGTCCCTCCCCAATCAAAATATGGTTTAATGCCCTTTACTTTCTCTGTTTAGCCGTACCCCTGGTAATTGCCAGAATTCTGCTAATGAAGTGGATCTTCTGGGTCCAAACCAGAATGGTTCTGAGGGCTTAGCCCAGCTGACCAGCACCAATGGTGCCAAGCCCGTGGAGGATTTCTCCAACATGGAGTCCCAGAGTGTCCCCTTGGACCCCATGGAACATGTGGGCATGGAGCCTCTGCAGTTTGATTATTCAGGCACGCAGGTACCTGTGGACTCAGCAGCCGCAACTGTGGGACTTTTTGACTACAATTCTCAACAACAGGTACTGTGTCTCTTGTCACCCTTTTCTACTTTCCTTTCAGACAGCACCTTATTCCAGTAACTAAGAATGAGGGGATGGGAGGACTGTCATTAGCCAGCTCCTCTTAACCAAGCAGTAAAAGGGGGTTACAGAGCCTTTCTTAAGAAATGAATTTACATGCCAGAGCACTGACAGGAGGGCACCCGCTTGACGTACTTCTGTGGTTCTTCTCTCACCTGAGCCTGCAGAACGCACAACTTTCAGAAGCTCAGTTACTCTGAAGATTTATGTCATTTCCTGAACTCTCCCTTGCCGCCTGAGGAGTGTAGTGTCATGTCGTAATGTTACATTAGGTACTATGCACAGTCTAGAATGTGGCAGAAGGTCTGCTACTTGTTACAAGAGTTAGAATGTGATTAGAGGGTACACAAAGTAGGTCTGCCATCAAATTATTCAGCTTTTATTAATTAGTTTCTGTATTAGTTTTTTTATTAGCTTGCTCTAGTTTTGTAGCGGGAGATTTCATTGTTAAAGTTCTATGTTTCAGTATGTTCCTTTTTTTTTTAAGTTAAGGAAGTTAGCTAGCTAAATTACCACAGTCTTGAAATATACTACCAATTTTCTCTGTAATGGAAGTTTGATGGACCATAAATTTTGCTAATTCTGTTTTGGACTGGAACATAAAGATTTATGGGTTTCAGAGACTGTAATCTCATCCAGAAGTTTAGAAATTGCACATCTACTAAGTAATTACCTAGTAGTTTTTGGAGATTATTGAGTGACAGATAGTAAAATTATACATTTTGCCAAAATATAGCTGGGTAATCTATGGCTCAGTCTGTAATTCTAGCTACTCAGGAGGCTGAGTTCTGAGTATTGTGGCTTGAAGCTAGCTTGGTCAAAAAAGTCTGTCCGTGAGACTCTTATCTCTAATTAACTCTCAAAAAGCCAGAAGCTTTTGTGGTTCAAATGGTTGAACACTAGCCTTGAGCCAAAAAACAAAGGTACATCATCACCCCGGCCCTGAGTTCATTTACCAGAAGAAAGTTGGGTACAAGTGGCTCGTGCCTGTTATCCGAGCTACTCAAGAAGCTGAGATCTGAGGATTGCAGTTTAAAGCCAGCCAGGGCAGGAAAGTCCAGGAGAGTCTTATCTCTAATTAATCATGGAGAAGCTGGAAGTAGAGCTGTGGCTCAAGTGGTAGAGCACCAGTTCTGAGAAAAAAAGCTCATGGACAGTGCTTAGGCCCCAAGTTCAAGCTCTAGGACCAGCAAATGAAGAAGAAAAAAATCCTTTGAAGAATGATGCAAATATATATCCATTTATCATATTTTATTGATGGTTTTTGCTTTTGCTGGAGGTTAAACCTAGTGTCTTGTGCATGCTGGAGACTGCCCTGCTACTGAGGCTGCACTCCCAAGCCTATATAGGTATTTAGGTTTTTTTTCTCTTTAATTTCAAGAAAGGTCTTGCTGTGTAGTACAGGCTGGCCTTGAACTATTCACAATTCTCCTGACTGTTGCCTTCTGGGTACTGGGATAACAAACCTTTGCTACCACACCAGTCTATAAGTTTTCATTAAAATCCTTTTTTCCCCCATAGGAAACGAACTATGAGAGTACACTATTCTCTGTGCAGTTCCAAGTAGTTATGCCTATCTCCATAAAAATCGACTTTCTATGCAAAAGCATTATTTGCCATTATTTGTGCAATGTTTATATTCTCAGGCTTACCCAACTTAACCATTGTTATTTAAGAAGAGTTTGTCTCCAGTCTTTTATGAACAAAAGTCAAAATTTTCTTTTCCATGTAAATGTTTGTTCTTTATTTCGTCATCAGGGAATTGGGATTCTTACTTGGTTTACTGATACCTATTTTTTCGGTGTCATCTCATTATTATTATTATTATTATTATTATATAGTTGTACAAAGGAGTTACAATTCCATAAGTCAGGTTATGAGTACAGTGTTTCTTGGTCAGTGTTACCCTTTCCTTTGTTATCCCCCATTTTTTCCTCTTCTGTCCCTACCCTCGTTAAATAGTTCATTTTTTATATAATATACAATTATTTACATAGTATACATTACATACATAGTATATTTCTATGTGTTACATATTCTATGTATATTAAATATACACGTATAAATTATATATAACATACACTTTTTACATACTGTACAGTGACCAGTTTGAACTTGAACGGATAGTTGGAAAGGATAAGAGAGCAGAGGTATGGGGAGAGGAATGATGGTGTGAGGTACAGGCTGACTAGTGTAGAGAAGAGGACAGGAGCCAGGTATAAGTCTTACAATAAGAGTTAAATCTGAGATAGTGGAGCTAGGGATCTATAGTGGCATGTATTTTTTTCACATTCTCTTTGGTTTGAGTTCCTTTGATGAACAACAAAGATGACCATCTTTCTTAGAGGCTACAAAGAGTAGAATGGTTAATTCTGGTTAATTCCCTCTTGTCTTCCCAACCTCTCCTTATTTCCTTTCAGTCAGGTCTTGATTTGGTGTAATAAGATGGTTTTATAAAAATTACTATCAACTTACAGCAAGATGCAAAGCATGGAGTGGCCTGAAAGTAGAGGAAAGGCAATTTTATTTTAGGTGACTGCAAACTTTCACTGCATTTGCAGTACTTTGGGTTTGGATTGTTAAGTTACTTATCTTGTCACTGTTACTTTTCTTTTTGTTGCCATAATGTGGTCCAAACTCTCTCTCTCTCTCTCTCTCTCTCTCTCTCTCTCTCTCTCTCTCTCTCTCTCTCTCTCTCTCTCTCTCTCTCTCTGTGTGTGTGTGTGTGTGTGTGTGTGCGTGCGTGCGTGCGTGCGTGTGTGTGTGTGTGTGTGTGTGTGTGTGTGATAAATTCTTCCTTCAGTTTTGTGGGCTGCTGCCCAGAAAATTTTTAATTTTTTGGTTGGTCGAGGGGCTTGAACTCTGGGCCTGGGTGCTTTCTCACTTAGATCTTCAGCTCAAGGTTAGAGCTCTACCACTTGAGCCACAGCACCGCTTCCGGTTTTCTGTTGGTTTATTGGAGATAAGAGTCTCACCGACTTTCCTGTCCCAGATGGCTTTGAACCATGTTCCTCAGATCTCAGCCTCCAGAGTAACTAGGATTACAGACGTGAGTCACCACTGCCCAGCTTCTTACTTGTTTTTGTTGTTCTGGAGATCAAATCCAAAGCCTTGTGCTTGCCAGGCAAACTCTCTACTGCTCATCTGCATTACTGGTCCAGAATGTTTAATAATATATTGTTTTCTGGGGCACTGGTGTCTCATGCCTATAATCCTAGCTACTGAGATGCTAAGGTTGGAAGATTGATTCCAAGTCAGCCCAGGCAAATAAACCTATGAGACTCTTTATTTTCAGTTAACTACTAAAAAGCCAGAAATTATGCTGTGGCTCCAAGTATTAGAGCACTAGACTTGTCCAGGCCCTGTGTTCAAGCCCCAGGACCAGCACCAAAAAACAAACAACCCCCCACATACACAGAGTTTGTATAAAGTTTATATGTATACTATACAGAAAAATTACAAAGACAGTCATGTATGAATATCTGCCAAGGAAGTGGCGCTGTGGCTCAAGTGGTAGAGCACTCTCCTTGAGCTGAAGAGCTCAGGGACAGTGCCCAACCCAGAGTTCAAGCCCCATGGTAGACTCCCCTCCCACAATCCCTCCCCCTCCCACAAGGGGAAAAAAAAAGAATAGCTGCCAGGCTGGGAAGGTGGCTCAGTGGTAGAGTGCTTACCGTGTATGCATGAGGCCTTGGGTTTGATTCCTCAGCACCACATAAGCAGAAAAAAGCCAGAAGTGGCGCTGTGGCTCAAGTGGTAGAGCACTAGCCTTGAGCTGAAGAGCTGAGGGACAGCGCCCAGGCCCAGAGTTCAGGACCTAAGACTGACTCCTCTCCCCGCCCCCCCGCACCCCCCCCCCCCCAAAAAAAAAGCTGCCAAGATATTTAAAAACAAATTCATTGTTACATTTGGTCCTTCCTGATACATGAAATAGAAGTAGGTAATGTGGCATAGAAAACACATATGAAGGGCTGGGAAGATGGCTCAGTGGTAGAGCGCTTGCCTTGCATGCCTGAGGCCCTGGGTTCGATTCCTCAGCACCACATAAGCAAAATGAAAAAAGCCGGAAGTGGTGCTGTGGCTCAAGTGGTAGAGCGCTAGCCTTGAGCTGAAGAGCTGAGGGACAGCGCCCACCCAGGCCCAGAGTTCAGGCCCCACGACTGGACCAAAAAAAAAAAAGAAAGAAAGAAAGAAAACACATATGAAGCCGGGCGCTGGTGGCTCACGCCTGTAATCCTAGCTACTCAGGAGGCTGAGATCTGAGGATCGTGGTTCAAAGCCAGCCCGGGCAGGAGAGACCGTGAGACTCCTATCTCCAATAAACCACCAGAAAACCGGAAGTGGCGCTGTAGCTCAAGTGGTAGAGCGCTCACCTTGAGCTGAAGAGCTGAGGGACAGCACCCAGGCCCAGAGTTCAGGCCCCAGGACCGACCAAAACAAACAAACAAACAAACAAAAAACACATATGAAGCCGGGCACCAGTGGCTCACGCCTGTAATCCTAGCTATTCAGGAGGCTGAGATCTGAGGATCGAGGTTCTCAGCCAACACAGCTGGGCAGCAAAGTCCATGAGACTCTTATCTCCAATAAACCACTAGAAAACCGGAAGTGGGACTGTGGCTCAAGCGGTAGAGCGCTCGTCTTGAGCTGAAGAGTGCAGGGACAGGGCCCAACCCAGAGTTCAAGCCCCATGACGGACAAAAACAAAAAAAACCCCACATATGATATTTCTATTCGTAACAGAATCATGGGTGAATGGCTAATATTACTGCTTTTACCTATAATCGTAATTGGAAGAGTATGCTAAATTTCAGGTATAGACTTTTGTGAAAGTAGAAGTGCAATATTGTCTATGTAAGCACAATCATTGTATATAAAGAACCCGTGGCATAGAGTATTTTCTTATCTTGAAGTGCTCATTGATATCTTTGACCTGTTCTCCCTTTTTGCTTTTCCTAATTGTCTTCTCAGTCCTGGATACAGCCAGGCATAGTTTATACATAACATGCTTATGTCATTTTGTGTTATAATTCTTATGCAGTATTTTTTATGAAGTGTTACATTGTTGCCTATTTTATACTTTCCCAAATATATTTTAGAAGATTTGTTAGATTTTGTATGTTACAACCATATTGCAAAACACAAAGCCAGACTTAATCGCATTGTTGGTAATGTGTTATTTAGAATTCAGTTAATCCCAAAATAGCCTGATATAGCATGTTTCCAAGATTGTATATTTTATGTAGACCTAGTCTGTTTGGAGTGTCAAACACTACTGCAGCTTGAGTACCTACTGCTGTCAGCAGGCTACAAAATAACCAGGAGGGAAGAAACCTATTTAGTTAATGTTGTTTGGGAATACTTTTTACATTGTACGTGTTTCAGGCAAGGCTATAAATAAAGTTGGATGTGAAGATAGGATAGCTTCTTCTGTGGCAGTTACCATTAGACCTCTTGCCCACAAGGCCATGCCTGGGTTGACTTGTGTCTGGGGGCACTTAAATTAATCAGAAAAAAAAAATTAGGTATAAAGAACTGTAATTCTTCATATGTGTTCATTTTAAAACACCATCAACTTTATGAGCTAGATATTTTGTTGTTGTCTTCTTAGAAAGGGAAGGAGATTGAGGCATAAAGATTGTTATTGACCCAGAATCTTATTTTTGGGTGGCAGTGGAGTGGGCCTTATAAGTTGCTAGACACGTACTCTACCAGTTAACTGCACACCCTAAACCTACTTGCTTTCATTGTTTTTCAAATAGTCTTATGATTTTGTGAGTCTGTGCATATGCATGTGTGTGTGTACTAGGACTGGGGCTTGAAGTCAGGGCCTCCTTCTCTGGCTTTTAGCCTTTTCTCCTTTGCTTAGCTCTTTCAGGTACTCTCCTACTCAACCCACAGTTCTACTTCCTACTTTTTGGTGGTTGATCAGAGATCAGAGACTCACGAACTTTCCTGTTAGGTCTGTCTGGCTTTAAACCACAATCCTTAGACCTCATCCTCCTGAGTAGCTAGGATTATAGTCATGAGCTACTGGTGCCTATCTAGCACGTCAAGTTTTTCCTGGGCCAGCCTAGACTTCTTTCCTCCTGTATGAGCCTCCCACATGGCTGGGATGATAGACATATGCCACCATACCCAGCTTTTTATGTTTGAGATGAGGTCACATGGACTTTTTTTTTTACACCCAGGCTGGCCTCAACTTTTTTTTTAAAGATGCCAGTGGCATTATCTTCACTCTATTGGGCTGCAATAGATTATCTTTGAGAAGTCATATAGTAAGGGTCAGAGAAGAAAGTCAAACCAGCGTGTAGGTTTCCCATTGTGCCTTGAGTAGGAGCTCTGATATGCTTATAGTAGTGGATACATATCTCCCTTCATTTGTACTCTTGAACTACTTTGGAATTCCATCTGAATGAATGGCACTCAGCAGTAACACATTTGTCACTATAGTGACCTCACGGTTGGTTTGCTTTGTTGAAAATCACCATCATATTAATAGACCTCAGTGTTATACCCCACAGATGGCATTTGTGTGAATGTTTTCAATAGTCTTTGGAATCTGCCACTTGCCAATGACCCAATTTTATTTTGAACACTCCATTTTTCTAGTTAATATTATACCATTTACATAAAGAGAATATGGCAGAATTGCTATAATCTAGCCTTTAATCAAATCTACTGGCTGTGCACCCATAATTTGTTTTTGTTGAATTGTTTATACTGCAGAAGAAAAAAATTATTCTTTTGTTCACCATAATAACTAAAAACATATTAATCTTCTCCTACCCCCCCCCCCCCCAAGCCAGTCCTGGGTCTTGAACTCAGCCTAGATGCTATCCCTCAGCTCTTCAGCTCAAGGCTAACACTACCACTTGAGTCTCAGCACCACTTCTAGCCTTTTCTGTTTATGTGGTACTGAGGAATCAAACCTGGGGCTTCATGCATGCTAGGCAAGCACTCTACCACATTCCCAGCCCCTTAATCATCTCTTAAACACAAGATATAGGGCTGGGAATGTGGCTTAGTGGTAGAGTGCTTGCCTAGCATGCATGAAGCCAAAGGTCTGATTACTTAGTATACCACATAAACAGAAAAAGCCGGAAGTGCCACTGTGGCTCAAGTGGTAAAGTGCTAACCTTGAGCAAAAGAAGCTCAGGGATAGTACCCAGTCCCTGAGTTCAAGCCCCAGGACTGCCACAAAAATCCCCCACAAAACCCACAAGATCTATAGGGTTCTTATAAGACTAGTCTGTTTAATGAAATGTAATGACTTCCTATTTTGAAATGTGGGTAACATAAAATGGTGAGAACCAGTCTTCACTAATACGGAATTACTGTTGTGGGTAATCCTCTATATAGAGAGGTACAGCATACATATATGTGAAAGAATTAAAAGCGTATGTAGAGAAGACAAGCAGATGGAATGGCATTAGACTATGTTTTTGATTAATAAGTCAGGTTAGAGCGACAGATGGAGCATGTTTTCTCTTATATGGGGAAGCTAGATCTAAAAATACATTGGGACATGATAGATTATACGGGACTCTAGGGCATTCACACACAGTGAAGCCAAAGGAGGACACTCTTAGGGGAGGAACACAAAGACACAATGCCTATGTGCCTCTGATCATATAGAATATTTATAGAAATGAACTCCAGGAAATGGAAAAAAATAAGTCAGGTTAACATCAAGAGTTAACTCTCAACCACCTTTATTTCCCTAGCCCCATCCATACTTAGCTTGTTATTTTTTTACCTATTAAAATTAAAAGTTTCAATGAAGTGCGTTACATTGTTTGCAGTGGGGATAAACTAGGTAGTGGGGGGAAAGAAGGGAGGGGGGAGGAGAGAGAGAGAGAGGGAGAGAGAGGGAGAGGAGCAAGCAGGAATGTCTGAGATGTTGAGATTATAAGCCAGGAAGATTCCAGAAACCCATCAGCAAGACAGTAGATGTGTATTGGAACCATGAAGTATTTTGATAACTATGGGAACAATTTTAACAATAGCTTTTGCTGTGTTTTTGTTGTTGTTGCTGTTTTGTTTTGCTTTTTGTTTTTGTCCCCTGACTGCCCATCTTGGGTGGACTGCTCACTCCTGCTAAGCTAGCAGAAAGCGAGCTTTGGAAAGCACTTTGCAAAATGTAGTGACTGACTCAGTTTCTCAAGGCCATACTACTGTGGTGGGTTTTTTTTTTTTTTTTTTTTGGGTCCGGTCATGAGGCTTAAACTCTGGGCCTGGGCGCTGTCCCTCAGCTCTTCAGCTCAGGGCTAGTGCTCTACCACTTGAGCCACAGCGCCACTTCCAGCTTTTTTCTTTTTGCTTATGTGGTGCTGAGGAATTGAACCCAGGGCCTCAGGCTTGCAAGGCAAGCGCTCTACCACTGAGCCACCTTCCCAGCCCTTTTTTTTTTTTTTTTTAAATGCTGGTCCTGGGGCTTGAACTTAAGGCCTGGGTACTGTCCCTGAGCTTTATTGTTCAGGGTTAGTGCTCTACCACTTGAGCCAGTTCCCTTCAGGAGTTTATTCTCATTGACTTACCTCCCCTGGCTGTCTTTGAACTGTGATCTTCAGATCTCAGCCTCCTGAGTAGCTAGGTGTGAACTACCAGTACCTGGCTGGCCATATATGTTTCCATGCTTGTCATTAGATTCAGTGTCTCTACTTTAACACTTGATATTTAACAATGCCTGTAATGTAGTAACCTCCCTCCCCCCGCCCCCCCCTTTTTTTTAACCATCATTACTTTAACATGTAATATAAACTTTTGCAATTTATTTATGGTTACTTTTCACACTTGTACTTTAAAAGCAAAGACTGGTTCTGGTTATTAGAAAATGGTAATGTGAAGTTGATTATATATTCAAAGTATTCAACTTTTGTTTCCTTCTAATTTAAACTCAGATTACTTTTATGTTTGAGGCATAGAGTTTGGATTATTTCTCTTGCCCAGGATGATGATGATAATGATTATGCTAAGCTGGTAGAATGACCTTATTTCTTATTGTTTGAAGCACTTAAATCTCTTAATGAATAGATGCAATTCATGTTCTGTCATATAATTTTATATCACTCAGTAATGCCAGTTGAAAACTCATATAGAAAGAGAAGGTCCTATTTACAGGGCAGTCCCTTCAGGGCTTCTTATGAAGGCAATCATAGTACCTTTTCTTGTATCAGTATTACTCAGGCTAACATGAAATCTTCAAGAAGGCTATGGTTAGGTTTTGGGAAAATTCTACAAAAGGATGAAAATAAAGAAAATAGTCATTGACAGAAGGTGAAATCATTAGCTTGCCTCAGATATATATATCTATATCTATATCTATCTATCTATCTATCTATCTATCTATATATATCTTAACCAGGCTCTAAGAACATGAGGAAGGCATGGCTTTACTAAGATTATGGAGTATTTGGTATGTCCATACCAAATAACGCAATATAATCCATCAAATATTGATGCTGTACCTATGTTAGGAAGTGAAGTAATTCAAAGTAGTCATGTAGTTCCCTTCCCCCAGTGTAGGTATTTTATTCCCTGGTATATCCATAGCTCCTTGGGCAGTGTCCTGTAAGAATTACTTGTTTCATAAATGTTGTATGAATGAGTAATGACTATTAAGATAAACAGTGGTGTATTTTTAGTGGTAAGGTCTTTGATTTGTTTTGTGAACTAAGAAGTGTGCTAGGTATGAGCTCATAATCCAGGTATTGTTAGTAGCTCTGCTTCTGTTTTCTTCACTGCATGTAATGGGTATCCTAGGAGCCATCAGAAGTTGGGTAATTGTCTCATTTATTTAGTAGGAGAAGCCACTAGATCTGGAAGGTATATAATACCATTTTCCCAGTAGAGGCAGACTACTGGGGAAAAAAAGTAAATCCTTTTCCACATTCTCCAAAACACAAATAGGTGAGTTAATTGAAAGTACTGGTTGGATCTTGAAAGGGGAGATGATAGCACTTGGGGCAGCATGGCGAGTCATTTTGTTCAACATTTTAGCTTTCCTCGAACCAGTCATGTGAGTGGACTTAAGGGTAACCATTGGAGCTTTTGTATAAGCACTGATGTGTGTGGTTTGGGGAACATACAAGTCTCTGATGAGGTCAGAACAGATCAAGATAGGGAAGGAAAACAGAACTGCAAAGTGTTCTAACCCATGGGAATGAAGTATGAGAACATTCAGTTTTGTGAAGGTAGCATACCTCAACAGGAGCTTATTGAAAATTTTAATAAGACTTTAAAGTGATTTTGGATGACAATTCCTCTGACCACAATGCCACGTCTTTGTCTTTATCGCAGCTGTTCCAAAGACCCAACGCACTTGCAGTCCAGCAGCTGACGGCCGCTCAGCAGCAGCAGTACGCCCTTGCAGCAGCACACCAGCCACACATTGGTGAGTCCCAAGCCCAGCGCCCCAGCTCTGTTCAGAATTCCTGGATGCTGTCATCCCCGGTAGCTCAGACTGAAAGCAGAAGCCACACAGGACATGCTTGATGGGTTAGGTGGGATGCCGGCACTTGGGAGGGAAGCGAGGGCAAGAAGATGGTTAGTTCCGGTCAGCCTGGGCTGGATAATGAGTTTGTATTCTCACAGAGTAAGTACATCCAGTAAGATCCAGTCCAACTCCCCCCCCCCCCCCCCCAAATCCATGAATCCCTTATACAAAGTAAATGAGCTTTCCTTTTTTTTTTTTTTTTTTGGGTCTGGTCGTTGGGCCTGATCTCTGGGCCTGGCACTGTCCCTCAGCTCTTCAGCTCAAGGCTAGCGCTCTACCACTTGAGCCACAGCGCCACTTCTGGCTTTTTTCTTATGTGGTGCTGAGGAATCGAACCCAGGGCCTCAGGCATGCAAGGCAAGCGCTCTATCACTGAGCCACCTTCCCAGCCCATGAGCTTTCCTTTTGTCTAGGCACATTGTACATTTTTGGCACCAGAATTCACAAGATATCCTTATTATCCAGCTCTTTCTCCAACAGAGATGTTTGAGTATTTAAAAAGTCTTTGCTATAGAAATAATTAGTGACTAGTATTCACTCATTTGGTAACATTTGGACAACATCGATTATATAAATTGGGCTTGTATAGAATAATTATTGTTTCTCATCTTACTAAGTATCAAGTAGGACCTATAAATTCATTTTTAAAGCACTGAAAAAGTTAACAAGCTGTCCCCTTTTCTTGTAGCAATAAAGTTTTCATGGACATTTTAGTTTTGTTGCCTAGGCTTTCATCCCTAGTGGACCTTCTTCTTGTTTTTCCAAACAGAACACCATAATTGTAGACAACTAGATCTAGGAAATCTTTTTATCTGCCAAATGCTGTGATTGAGTGGAGAGGAGATTAGCAGTCTTAGATGTGATTTGCTATGAGAAAGAAAACAAACTTTGCTTGTGCACTGGATGAATTTAAGGCCAAGCATAAAGCTCTTTGCCTGGGTCTAATGCACACCTGTAGATCTTTAATTATTGCCCATACATTTTCTTTATGGAATGCTATATGGAAAACTGCCTTAATTGGAAATATTAATTGGAAAATTCCTTCTGTAAGTCTTACTGTATTTTTTTCTTTCTTTCCTTCCGTCCTTCTTTCTTCTTTTCTTTTCTTTTTTGTTAGTCTTGGGGCTTGAACTCAGGGACTGGGCTCTGTCCTTGAGCTTCTCTGTGCTCAAGGCTAATACTCTACTACTTGAACCACAGTGACACTTCCAACCTTTTCTGTTTATGTGTTACTGAGGAATTGAACCCAGGGCTCCATGCATGCTAGGCAAGCACTCTACCACTGAGCCACTTTCCCAGTCTTAGGACTAGTTTTCTATCAAAGACTCATGAGCTTTATACTTTCTTCTTTATGCAGGTACTGAGAGTTGAATTGACTCTATTGTTATACTAAACAAGTCCAAATTAAGCAAAATATTCTCTCATGCCAGCAATATGTTTAGTTTTACAGAAAACACAGTTTGATTCATGTTTCTTATTGTATTTTAATAATAAAATTAAAACTGGTTTAAGGGCTACAGATAAAGCTCATTATAGATCACGTAGCATTCATAATATAAGGCCCTGAGTTCAACCCCCAGCACTGCAAATAAAATTCAACAATAAAATGAATTGTCAATTAAAAAAAAAAAGTTGCCTTTTTAGTGCCAGTACTAGGCCTCTGCATGGTCACTGAGCTCTACCACTTGAGACACAGCTTTACAATAGACTTCTTGGTAGCCAATCAGAGATAAAAAAGTCTCATGAATTTACCTGCCTGGGCTGGCTTTGAACTGTGATCTTCAGATCTCAGCCTCCTGAATAGCTAGGATTATATGTGTGAGCCACCAGCACCCAGGCCTAATTGTCAAAACTTTTCTTTCTTCTTCTTCTTCTTCTTCTTCTTCTTCTTTTTTTTTTTTTTTGGTTGGTCATGGTGCTTGAACTCTGGGCCTGGGCACTGTCCCTCAGCTCTTCAGCTCAAGGCTAGTACTCTACCACTTGAGCCACTGCGCCACTTCTGGTTTTCTGAGTAGTTTATTGGAGATAAGAGTCTTATGGACTTTCCTGCCTAGGCTGGCTTTGAACTGCATTCCTCAGATCTCAGCTTCCTGAGTAGGTTTACAGGTGTGAGCCACCGTCGCCCAGCTTGTCAAAACTTTTTAATGATGAAGTTGTACTGAGTTGAAGACTATATAAATAGGAACTAGAGAAGTGGCTTAGTGGCTGAGTGTTTATCTAGAATTTGTGAGGCCCTGGGTTTGAGCTAGAAAACAAAATTTAATAGCTTTCTTCCCCACCCTCCCACTCCCCCCATTGAGGTTGAACTCAGGACCTTGCACTTGTTAAGTAGGCCAGTTAAGTATTTCTTAGCAATAGTTAAAAAAAGTAAACAACAATCCAAAAATCTGGGCCTGGCATGGAGATCAAGAAGGTTGGGGTTTTCAGCCAGCCAGTGCAAGAAGTTAATGAGAACCCTCATTTCTACTAACAAGCTAGGTAATGCATACCTATAAACCTAGCTATAAAAGAGGCATAAGTAGGAAGAGAAGCTGGCTAGTTCAGGGGAATGAAAAAGAGTAGATCATATTTTTAAAAATAACTAAAGCAAAAAGGCTGAGTACAAAAGGACCAATTTATTGAGTGCTCGTAAGATCCCGAGTTCAAATCTCAGTATATACTATTACCCTTCAAAGCGGGGGTGGCGTGGGAGGGGGGGAAGAACCCATAATGAAAATGAAGGCTAACCTGGGCATGATGGCACAAGCTATTGTGTCAGCACTTGAGAAGATGAAGGTAGAGAACTGCCAAGTTCAAGGCTACCCTCAACCTACATAGCAAGATCCTATTTCAAAACAAATACAACACTAGATGAACACTACTACCATAAATTGTTAGTTTGAAGGTTATTTTATGTTTGTAAAATCCCTGTAAAATTCCTGTTTCAGCCTGTCTTCTGTTCCCCTGATGTACAGCCTAGAATGGTAGCCAAACCATGTAGGTATTTGTTTGTTAAGGCTGTAGTTTTGGTGTGTTTTACTGACAGATGTGTTTTCAGCAGGTTTAGCTCCTGCCGCATTTGTGCCCAATCCATACATCATCAGCGCTGCTCCCCCAGGGACGGACCCCTATACAGCTGGATTGGCTGCAGCAGCTACGCTTGGTGAGATAATCTGCACAGAAGGACTTTTCTCAATACGAGAAAGTTCTTTGTTTGGCAGATGCATGCATTCTTTATATTCTTCCAAAATTGTGTATCCAATAGAAATATCTTCCTGCTTTTCATTGACAACCATGTGCTAGCTAGATAACTCTGCTTAGCTGTTATACAGGTGTTTCTGACTCCAGCATGTTGAAAGGGAGGTGATCACCCACCAGTTCTCAGAGCTCATGAATCCCACTCCAGTTGGACTCATGGCTCAGGTGGTAGAGCACCTGCCAATGAGCAGAAATATTAGATACAGAATTGGAGTCCTGGTCTTAGACCAAAAATAAACAAATAAAATTAATAAATAAATGGAATCTCTCAACCAGGTCTACTGCTGCTTCTCTGTCATAGTTCCGTCTTTCTATTCGTCTCTTACCCCTAATGTCCTTGCTTCTTTCCCACCTCTGCTCTCTTTAAATTGACCATAAATATGTTTTATACACAAAGCTTCCTCATTCCACCCTATATCCCAATTCTTTTAAAGTCTCTTCTTTCTCTTCAGATGTAGTACACATCAATTATTGTCAGACATGGTTCATCCTTATAGCTTATTTGGAGTGTGATGTTTATTGGGTTTGTTCCCTTCAATTCTAGGTTTTCTTTTCCTTCCTGACTCCTTCCTTCCTTCCTTCCTTCCTTCCTTCCTTCCTTCCTCCTTCCTCCCTCCCTCTCCCTCTCCCTCTCCCCCCCCCCCTTTCTTTCTTTTTCTTTCTTTCTCTGGTTGGTCAATCATGGAGTTTAAACTCGGGGCCTGGACACTGTCCATGAGCTCTTTGGCTCAAGGATAGTGCTCTTCCTCCTTTGAGCCACAGCTCCATTTCCAGTTTTCTGGTAGTTATTTGAGGATTAAGAGTATCATGGATTTTCCCTTGTGGGCTGGCTTGGAACCATGATCCTCAGATCTCAGCCTCCCGAGTAGCTAGGATTACAGGTGTGAGCCACCAGTGCCCAGCTTTGAATTAATATTTTAAATTAATGTATATAATCTGATGATTAGTATTGGGATCATTTATGTGTTGGTGCCACTTTTTTCTTCTCTTGAGTGGCTGCCCATTGGCACACACCACACACTGTTAGCAATACCCATCCGATTCCAGCTTAGCTCAGTGTCCTCACACTCTTAGTCTTTTCTAGTAGACTCTTTTCCCCAATTTTTCCCTGGAAAGTGCCGTGGCTGATTTTATTATAAGACATGATCACAATTATGAGCACAGTACAGAGTAGCCTTTCATAGGCTTGTGAGGGGAGCATATTTAATGTAGATCTCACCTCTTCCTTTGGGGAAAAATAGTTTTTTCTAGTAGAGTGACCTTTGTTAACTTCCATTAACATTTATCTCACACTTACGCACTTGGCAGACATAGTCTTACATACTTGCCTTTCACATGAGTTCATAAATGGTTATTTTCAGTTTGGGAGTTGGAGTGCTATCTTATGTGAGGTCATACAGTCTATGCTTACACTTCAGTATATCATACAGAGTGGCTGTGCTATCTTGAGTTACCTTTCTTTTGAGGTCCTTTTTTATATTAATATATTCCTTGAAACAAAGATCAAGGGATAACATAATTGACAGTCAATGAAGTGATAGTTTGACGATGAGAACCTTGTTTTTTGTAGTCATCATCTGAGCCAGGCTGCATACTTTCCACATATCAGGAAATATTAACTACCCAAATGTGGAACCTCTGTATTGATAACACAGGAATGGAAGCAGGAATTTTGATGCTCTAAACACAGCAATTATTAGCTCTGAGATATCTTCCTTACTTGAATTGTAGGCCCCGTGCCACTTAAAATAAGTAAAGGTAAATCTAAATGCTTATGGTACTATCCCAGTGCTGGTGTGGTGCTAGTACTGGGTGTTCTTTGTTGGCTTTTTGGGGAGCCATAGAACTACCATTGCAGGTACCCACCCATCTTTTCAAGGTGGTTACATTCCCTCTGCTCTGCCAGCACTTAGTATACCTATTTATTGTATAGTGAGGAAACTTAAGTACAGATTGAGTCTTTGATTTTTTTCTTACTGTTTCTTTATATTATATATATATATACACACACATATATATATATACACACACATATAGACACGTATATACATATATATATACATATATATATATATATATATATATATACATATTTAATAAATTTTTTTTTTTTTAATTTTTTGGTCGGTCATGGGGCTTGAACTCTGGGCCTGGGCGCTGTCCTGGTACTCTTCAGCTCAAGGCGAGTGCTCTACCACTTGAGCCACAGTACCACTTCTGGTTTTCTAGTGGTTTATTGGAGATCAGAGTCTCACGAACTTTTCTGCCCAGGCTGGCTTTGAACCGTGATTCTCAGATCTCAGCCTCCCGAGTAGCTAAGATTACAGACGTGAGCCACCAGCACCCAGTTATATACATATTTTATATACATTATATATAATGGAATTTTATTCAGCTATTAGGAACAATAAAATCTTTTCATTTGCCAGGATATAGATCTGAAAAATACCATACTGTGTGAAGTACATTAGGCTTACACAGACAAATGGTGCATGTTTTTCCTCAAATATGGACCACAGATACAAAACACAACCTCCAGGTAAATATGCACAGGGGCATATGCATATATATATATGCTACCAAGCAGACTGAAGCACAGTGTATGGTGTAAACCCTTTGAGCAATTTTCACACAGTTATTATAATGAGTATCAGGAAGGTAAAACATTTTGAATGGAGTAATGAGAGAGAGTGGCTGAATGGAAAATGGAATGGTGGATTAATTCATAATACTCATGTACATATTTGATGAAGGAAGTGAGAAGGAAACTGCGACTGCTAGGGAAGAGGTAGAAGGGAGAGAGAATGATGGAAGAGGTGACTGATCAAGATGCACTGTATACATAAACGAACACCTTAAATTGTAATCCTGTGCACAACCATTTGTAGCTAAAAATAAACTTGTAAGTAGGCATTTCATTAAATAAAGAAAAAAATCATTTCAAATAAGTCATTTGGTAGAAGTTGTTTTTCTCCTGAGTTTTTTTTTTTTTTTAAACTAGCAAACGACTCACTGGTGAAATACAGCTCTTTTAGAATACTCAGACAGGGCTGAGCATCAGTGGCTCATGCCTGTAATTCTAGTTACTCTGAAAGCTGAGAATGGAAGGCTTAGGTTTAAAGCTCAGACTTTACCTCAGCAGAAGCTGGGTGTGGTGGTGTGACAGTCATCCCAGGTACAACAGGAAGGCTAAAGTAGTAAGGCTGATTGTAGTCCAGGTGCATGCCTGCTCAAAAATAATTAAGGGCTAGAAGTATGGCTCAGGTGTAGAGTGCTTGGATACAAGCTTGAAGTTCTGAGTTCAAACCTCCATACAAAACTAAAAGAAGAAAATCTAAACTACAAATGAGGCACTTCTGTAAAGTAATGGAGTTAAGCGTTGGTATTAGTAGAGTTGGCAGCTCAGAGTTTTATCTGAAAGAAATAATTACTTTTTCAATCAAGAGTTAAGAATTGGGCTGGGCACTGGTGGCTCACGCCTGTAATCCTAGCTACTCAGGAGGCTGAGATCTGAGGATCGCAGTTCAAAGCCAGCCCGGGCAAGAAAGACCGTGAGACTCCTATCTCCAATAAACCACCAGAAAACCGGAAGTGGTGCTGTAGCTCAAGTGGTAGAGTGCTCGCCTTGAGCTGAAGAGCTGAGGGACAACGCCCAGGCCCAGAGTTCAAGCCCCACGACCGACCAAAAAAAAAAAAAAAAAGAGTTAAGAATTGGGCTGGGAAGGTAGCTAAGTGGAAGAATGTTTGCCTTGCATGCATGAGGCCCTATGTTTGATTCCTCAGCACCACATAAGCAGAAAAAGCCGGAAGTGGGGCTGTGGCTCAAGTGGTAGAGTGCTAACCTTGAGCTGAGAGACAGTGCCCAGGCCCAGAGTTCAGGCCCCATGATTGACCCCCCCCCCCCCGCAAAAAAAAGAGTTAATTAGTTTTTTATGTGCCTAAGAATGAGATTTCCATACTTTATGCATAGTAATTTATTTTTATTCTTTACTTGCCCACCTTTATTTCAAAGTAATATTCAAACTGATAACCAGGATGCTTAACAGATTTGTAATTCTCAATTGCATTATTTTTTTAAGAGCTTGAAGATGATTACATCTCCTTTAAACATCTTTAAGAAGTATATAAAAATTCTGCAGTGAAAAACATAAGTTATCTTATTTTTTGGGGAAAAAACGCAAGGCTTTTGCAATAATGTAGAATTAAGCTATCATATGCTGGGTTACATTACTACATTCTTCAGAATGTGGATATAGTTAATATGTATTCACTTATATGAATAATTAACACTTAAAATTTCAAGTCACTTGTGAATGTTGTAAGTCCTTAAATGTGGAAATAAATGCCTAAAAATAAACATTGAAATAAATGCCTAAATATAAGTATGCTGAAGTCTGAAAGTATAAGTGTAGCTCAGTTTTTGGTTATTTCAATAGTACTGTAAACAAAATGATATTACTTCTAGTGTCCATTTAATTTCCTCATAATATGGTTATTAGTAAAGATACTTTGCATTAGTAAAGATACTTCCTACAACCAGTGGGTACCCCAGGAATCTATGACAGATCACTTTACAGCAGCCAAGATCATCAACAGAAAATCCCATATGTCAGTGTTCATCTGTTTCAAAGAGTATTGTTTATATATGGTCCAAAAAATGTCAAACCAGATGATGGGTCAGTAAAGTGGAAGAGCATAGCACATTTCTTAGTACTATTAAATGAACTTTTCTAGCAACATTTCTCTTTCAGCTTCTATCCCTTCACTCCAGTCATATCATTCTTTAGTTTTCTGAGTTATAGTTCGAATCATTAGTTTGCTATTGGCCACTTTTGAAAATAGTGATTCAGAATCTGAAATTCATTCATATATTGTGCTATCACAAACTCAGGTCTTGTGGGTAATGGTTCTGCTAGAACATCAGGCAGTTTTTTTTGTTTTTTGTTTTTTTTTTTTGTTTTTTTTGGGTCCGGTCGTGGGGCTTGAACTCTGGGCCTGGGCGCTGTCCCTCAGCTCTTCAGCTCAAGGCTAGCGCTCTACCACTTGAGCCACAGCGCCACTTCCAGCTTTTTTTTTTTTTCTGCTTATGTGGTGCTGAGGAATCGAACCCAGGGCTTTAAGCTTGCAAGGCGAGCACTCTACCACTGAGCCAACTTCCCAGCCCCAACATCAGGCAGTTTTATGAAACCTTGTTTTTCTTCTGGATAGCAGTCCCATTGAAGTGACAATCAAAACCTGCTTCCTGGAAGCTGGAATCTTTGATCTTGAGGTCCAAAAGGTCCCATAGTTTTATCAGGCCATACAGTTCTAGAGCATGTATCTATAGGTGAAGTGGCCACATGAATTCATCAGAGCCTGAAGGTCCTGTTTTCGGAGAGCTTTGGGCCGAAGATAAGCCAATTTAGAGGGGCAGAAACTGGGCGGAAACCATTGGAACCTATCAGGCCTCGGCCTCAGCAGCCGGGCCTGGCCCAGCCCAGCCCAGCCCAGCCCAGCCCAGCCCAGCCCAGCCCAGCCCAGCCCAGCCCAGCCCAGCCCAGCCCAGCCCAGCCCGGCCCGGCCCGGCCCAGCCAGCAATTCCAT
Organism: Dipodomys merriami; assembly: GCF_024711535.1. Lineage (NCBI taxonomy): Eukaryota > Metazoa > Chordata > Mammalia > Rodentia > Heteromyidae > Dipodomys > Dipodomys merriami. Next base: position 9,131,752 of record NW_027204270.1, read on the forward strand.
CTTCTGGAAGCACCAGCAAAATGGTTGCACCCCTTATTCTTTTCTTTACCTGATTAGTGTCTGAACACAATTTCTTCAATTTGGAGACAGTTTGTATTTTTATTTTTGCTGTTTCTGGGGCTTAAACTCAGGGCCTGGGTGCTGTCCCTGAGCTTTTGTACTCTACCACTTGAACCCCAGCTCTGCTTCCAGCTTTTTGGTGGTTAACAGGAGGTAAGAGTCTTTGCCCAAGCTGGCTTCGAACTGTGTTTTTTTCCCCCCAGATCTCAACCTCCTTTGTATCTAGGATTTACAGGTGTGAGCTACCAGTGCCCAGCCAGTATTATGGTTCTGATGAGTCCACTTGCTTATTGTAATACAATAGATAACATAGTTTCTAAACAGTACCTTCATTTTGATTCAGGTTTTGAATTTCACCATGGGCACCCTTGCTGGTAAACAGAATTTGTTAATTTTAGCTAAGCCCAGTAGAAACGTCACTGGACTTAGCCCACCACCCATCAGACCTATAATTCCAGCTACTTCAGAGGCTGAGATCTGAGGATCATGATTTAAAGTCAGCCTGGGCAAGACAGATCCATAAAACTTAACTCCAGTTAATCACCATAAAAGCCAGAAGTAGAGATGTGGCTCAAAGGGGTAGAAAAAGTGAGCGGAAACACCATGCAAGAGGGTGAGGTCTTGAGTTCAAGCTTTATTAACAGCGCGCGCGTGCATGCATGCATGCATGCATGCATACACAGGGTCACAGCTTATTGGGTAGCGGTACAATGAGACTATTTTAGAAGCTTAAAATGTGGTCAGAGAGTGAAATGAGCCAGCTTACTTGACTTAATGTGGTAGTTGTTTGATGAGAATTAGCTGCTGTTTCAAAATAGCTATAATTTGAGCAACTTTGTGGAATGCCAGTGTCAGCTTTGCTTATTAATGAACAAATTGCAGATGTTGAACTTGCTTTAAGAAAGTTTAAATTGGAGATGTATTTCAGCAGATTTGAGAGGCAGGCTTTGAGTCTTTTTGCATGTTTTTCTATAGCATTTTCTAATTTAAAATGTACATAGCAAAATGACTGCTTTATTATGTTATTTTTGATTTGCAAATTTGCATGCATGCTCTGTCTTCTTGGGGTGGGGGAGGGGCGCTGGTCCTGGGGTTTGAACTCCGGGACCTGGCATGTTCCCTGAGCTGCTTTTTTGCTCAAGGCTAGTACTGTACCACATAAGCCACAGCACCACTTTCCCTCTGTCTTCTTTATCACCATCTTCATCAGAGAATTATATGAATTAGACTTCTGCTACAACTAAGTTTCTGTCTGGGTAAACATTCTGTGTCTGTACCTACCCTATTTGGCAAAGAATGGACCTGTATGTAGCTTGTTGCCAAAGAAGGTGAACAGATCATTTAGATTCAAGCAGTATGCTTAACTTTATTTAGGATATTCTGCTGGTCTGTAACAAGCCAAGGTACTGTGTTTTTGTTTTTGTGGGTTTTTTTTTTGTATTGGTATTCATATTTACTCAGATTTTATTTCTCGTCAGTTGTGGGGCTTGTACTCAGAGCCTGGGAGCTGCCCCTGAGCCTGTTTGTGCTCAAGGCTAGTGCTCTACCACCTTAAGCCACAGTGCCACTTCCGGTTTTTGAGTGGTTAATTGGAGATGAGAGTCTCACAGGGACTTTTTTGCGTGAGCTAGCTTCAAAGCACGATCCTCACATCTCAGCCTCTTGAGTAGCTAGGCTTATAGGCATGAGCCACCAGTACCTGGCTTTGGTGCCACGCTTGTAAGCCTAGCTACTCAAGAGGCTGAGATCTGAGGACTGTGGTTTGAAGCCAGCCTGGACAGGAAAGTCCATGATACTCTTCAGTTAATTACTAAAATAGCCAGAAGTGGAGCAGAAGATCAAGTGGTAGTGTTAGCCTTGAGGGGGGTGAAATCATACATTAACATCTGTATATACTTGTGTTGAATAACTTTTGTGACTTTAAAAATAGAAAGTAGAACACAGCCAAATGTTTCAAATTAAACAGTGGTTCGGTTGGATTTTGGGTTTTGTGATACAATGACTGGTAGGTTTCCATGCTTCTGGAGTTAGTGATGCAGCATCGTCGTGATATCTTTCCCATCCTTCAGGTGCCATGCTCACCATTAAAATGGTACAACTGAATTTTGTTCTTTTCTACCACTTTAGGCCTACAAGCCCTCCATATATTTTCTCTCAAATGACCACACTTGTATCTCTGCTCTATCTTTAAAGTCCAACTTCCAGTTTCTTGCTGCACTTATTATCCACCTATCAGTATCTTTACCATTGTGACCCTTTGTCTTTCTCTAGTCCAGTAGTCCTGGAGTCTTTGCTGTCATGGTCTTGTACAGTATTTTCTGTTTTTACAAAGGCAGTCAATAATTACATAGCACAAATCAGTGAATTCATTAATACTTAAAGATTTTGGATCAGAGTAGGACCTGTTAGGTCAGATACAGTCTTTGGACACCCTAAGAGTTTATAAACTTTACCTTTTGTTTGCTGTTTTTAGGCCCCGCTGTGGTCCCTCACCAGTATTATGGCGTCACTCCCTGGGGAGTCTACCCTGCCAGTCTTTTCCAGCAGCAAGCTGCTGCTGCTGCAGCTGCAACCAATTCTGCTAACCAGCAGACCACCCCACAGGCTCAGCAAGGAGGGCAGCAGGTAAAGGGAACAAGTATGACTTTTACTGTTGTCTGTAGCTAATAGGTGATGTGGTACCTTTTAGGAAACCTCTGGATACATGAGTTTTCCTTGTGTGTGAATCTGTGTTCCGGACCCAGAGTGAATTTTTTGTGCAGAACATCTTTAAGCATCAGCCTCTTCTTGGCCATTGTAACTTGACGAGGTGATATTACTTCAATTTGATACGAGAAAGTTGTTTAAAAGTGTTGTTCAGATAAGGTTACATTGGTAGCAAGTAACAACGAGTCTTCAGAGTAATAGGGATGTTTTTCCAGTTAGCATTCTCTAGTTCCCGCTTGAGAATTTTCAGATCACATTGAAGTTTGCTTGATGGGTTGTCAGCCATGTGTGCTGTTTATTTACCATTACTATTGAATTAATCAGAAATCTTAAACATATTATACATATGTTAACTTATAGGAGTTTTCAATTGAGCTTGGAAAAACTGCTAAGCAGTTGATCTATTCTCAAATACACCATTTCCCCCCCTCCTTATTATTAGATGAATATCTCTTCATTGCTATAAGTTGTAGCAAAGTAGAAAGCTCCCCCCAAAAAAAGAAAGAAAAGAAAGAAATCCCACCCTAAATGCTTACTTAAAAATACCTAACATTAGGCTAGGTGGGGTGGCACATATCTGTAATCCTAGCTACTCAGGAGGACAGCCTTTTGTGCTCAAAGCTGGTGCTCTACCAGTTGAGTCACAGCTCCACTTCCAGCTTTTTTGGTTGGTTTTTTTTTTTTTTTTTTTTTTGGTGGTTAATTGCAGATAAGAATCTCATGGGACCCCCCATGTCTCCCCCCAAACCACTGTCCTCAGATCATAGCCTCCTGAGTGGTTAGAATTACAGGCGTGATCTACCAGTGCCTGGCTCACATTTTTTATTTTTAATTTATTTTTTATTTTATTTATTTTATTTTATTTATTTATTTATTTATTTATTTATTTATTTATTTATTTATTTATTTATTTATTTATTTATTTGGTGCTACTACTGGGGCTTGTATTCTGGGCCACTTGCTCTCATTTGGCTTTTCTCCCAGCTTTTTGCTAGTGATTTGGAAATATTGAGTCATAGGCTTTTCTGCCTGGTAGCATGAGTTAAAGCTTTTCTTTGTATACATGCACATGTGTGTTAGTGCTGGGCTTTGAATTTGGGGCCTTGTGCTATTGCTTAGCTTTTTCACTCCTATCTGGCATACTTGAGTTGTGTGTGCTTTGTTTTTTGTTTTCTGTTCTTTTAATGCAGCCCAGGCTTGCCTCAAACTGTTGGTTTTCCTGTGTTAACCTGGTGAATACTGGGATTATAGACATAATCCACTGTGCCTAGCCACTATTTGGAATTTGATTAAAGGGGAACAGTGTTGAAGGGTAGAGAAATGTTCTCGTATTTCTCATAAAGAATATAGCTTCACATATGTTTGTTTAAACACAGATATTTTAAAAGTTAATTGTCTTATCAAACTGCTCCCTCCTACTCTGTCTGTTCTTTCTTCTTTCTCGGCTTCTTGTCAGAACACTGATATGTAATTCTTCAGTGTCATCTGTCCTATTCACTGGAGCAAGTTCTCCACAAAGCCAGGGGCTTTGCCTGCCTTGTCCATAGCTCTGCCTCTAGTATCTGCCACATGGTAGGAATCAAATAGCTCTTGTTACATACTTCTCACTGTGTCTAAAGGTGATAACTAAAAATGGTAGAACACAATTTCACCATGCTAGTACTTGGGTTTTTATCCTTATAGCTATGCTATATAAAACCAGTATGAGGAAACTTTCAGAACTGTTAATCTTTAAAACTCAACTGGAAGATTGGGTGTCTGTGGCTCATGCCTATAATCCTAGCTACAGAAGGCTGAGATCTGAGGATCTTGGTTCAAAGCTATCCGGGAAGAAAATATGTAAGACTTCTACCTTTTTTTTTTTTTTTTTTTTGGTCGGTTGTGGGGCTTGAACTCTGTCCCTGCACTCTTCAGCTCAAGGCGAGTGCTCTACCACTTGAACCACAGTGCCACTTCCAGTTTTATGAGTGGTTTATTGGAGATAAGAATTTCACAGACTCTTCTGCCCTGGCTGACTTTGAACTGTGATCCTCAGATCTCAGTCCCCTGAGTAGCTAGGATTACAGGTGTGAGCCACCTCGCCTGGCTTGACTTCTGCCTTTTTGCTGGTTGATTGGACATTAGTGTAGTGGCGCTATGGCTCAAGTGGTAGAACGTTAATATTAAGCTTAGGGACAGTGCCTAGGCCCTGAGTTTGAGCCCCAAGACTGATTCTTCTCCTGTATGCACCTCCCCACCTCCCCAAGTCAACTGGCATGTATGATAAATTTTAAGTACTTAGCCTGAGAAGAAAGTCATTAACTTATTTCTGTCTCCCATTCCTAGGTTCTCCGTGGAGGAGCAAGCCAGCGTCCTTTGACCCCAAATCAGAATCAGCAGGGACAGCAAACAGATCCACTAGTGGCAGCTGCAGCTGTGAACTCTGCCCTTGCATTTGGACAGGGTCTGGCTGCAGGCATGCCAGGTAAAGCTGTATGGTAGTTTTTAATTCTGGGAGGGGTAAGAGAGGATGCCTACTTCTTTGGGATGAATGCAGGAGAGTAGGTACTATTTTCAGCTTTCCCAGACTTCTTGTGTTTTGGAAACTGGCAAGGATGATAAACACTTGCCCTCACTTAGACGATAGTTCATTGATGAGAGCATTGTTCTGAGCCAGTTGACAGTCTTACTTACTGGAGGTCATGTGAATGTCCACTCAGTTTTTGCCCTGAGGAGTAAGGATAGGTAGCATCATTGTTAGCCTACCTTAGCATTACTCCATTAGTCTTTATGCTTATGTATTTGAATAGTATAATTAGGAGAAAATTACTTGTATCCCTTGTAAAGATTATCCTCTGCATTTCTAGGATTTATCCCCCCCAAATACTAGGGGTGTTATTTTGCTGTTTACTCTGTGCATGTATCATGAGTATGTGTTCTTGGCTCACTGTCCTGTGCTTTGTATGAGGCTGGACATTGCAACAAGTTCTTGTTGGGTCTCAGTTTAATTTTGTCAGTTTATTGACTGAAGCACAGCTACCTACCTGATTCAGTTATGAATAACCCTGCGTAGCTTCATTTGTTTTGTTAGCTACTAACATTTATGGGTTTCTTTGCTTGCTTGTTTTGGAAATACTCGTGTATCTTTAAAATTTGTTTTATCTTCTGTTGCAATGATAGACCTTGTTAATTGAACAATGTCTAGCCTTTTCCTGTGGATTTACAGGATATTGGGCTTAAATTACTATTTGGTATGCAAATACTGTAATTGTCATAGTAGCTTCTGTTATTTCTTTTTTGTTTTTTGCTTTTTGTTTTTGTCGGTCATGGAGCCTGAACTCTGGGCCTGGGCACTGTCCCTCAGCTCTTCAAGCTCAAGGAGAGCACTCTACCACTTGAGCCACAGCCCCACTTCCCCTGTTATTTCTTTTTTTTTTTTTTTTTTTTTTTGGGTAGGGTCATAGAGCCTGAACTCTGGGCCTGGGCGCTGTCCCTCAGCTCTTCAGCTCAAGGCTAGCACTCTACCACTTGAGCCACAGCACCACTTCTGGCTTTTTTCTTTTTTGCTTATGTGGTGCTGAGGAATCGAACCCAGGGCCTCAGGCATGCAAGGCAAACACTCTACCACTGAGCTACCTTCCTAGCCCCTTCCCCTGTTATTTCTGTAGAGAAGAAAACAGAAAATTGTAGTGCATGCTTTCTGGTGGCAAGCACAGGTAAATACTTTTTTCACAAGCAGCAGTGGATAGCACTGTCCCTTCTTGTGTACTCCTGTGTGCCAGGCATCAGACCCTTCAAACTCAACTGCATCTTCCTGAGTTCTTTGCGAAGGAGATGTTACTGTTATCATCATTCTTTTACAGATCAGGAAATGATGTCAAGAGATTCAGGGCCTTGCAGCTATTTAAGCAGTAGAGCCAGGATATAAACCTAGGGCTGACTTCAATGCTGAGATTGTGACTATTTGCAATACGCTGGTATCCAGGAAGCACTTTTTTTCCCCCTAAGTACGTAAGTGCTTCCTTAACCTTGTACCCTCTAAGCTTGTAGAAATGCCTGAAAGTGATTACTCCTGACCTCTTACCACTATTTTTCTCCACACACACACACACACACACACACACACACACACACATACACACACACACACACACACACACACACACACACACACACACACACACACACACACACACACACACACACACACACACACACACACACACACACACACACACACACACACCCCTTTAGTAACCATAGTTATTGTAGAGTTTTGAGCATGCAATTTTTATTCTTTTTTTTATTAAGTCAAGAATTTTTATCTTTTGTGGTGGCTTCTGGCATTTATGAATTACCAGATTGCTATTATTTCCTTGTGCTTTGGAACCATTATCAAAAACAGTAAGGGTTTCTTGAATAGTAGTAGTCAAATTGATATGTTAACAGATGTGGTTATTGAGAAGGCTCCTAAGGACTGACAGGAGGGAAGTATTCACAGCCCTGATGTATGGACAGAGGGATTACTTACAGCCCTGGCAAGTGGAACAGAGTGCTGTGAGATTTCACCATACTTCCCAGAAAAGCATGCAATTGAAAACTTAGAAACTGAAAACTTTGTGTAATACTTTTGCGTGGTAGTCTATTGTGGGTAAGTAAAATGGTGGACAAAATGGAGACTGCAGTTTATATCTTTGTGTTTGCCTTGTTATTCCTAGGCTATCCAGTTTTGGCTCCTGCTGCTTACTATGACCAAACTGGTGCTCTTGTGGTGAATGCAGGAGCAAGAAATGGCCTTGGAGCTCCTGTTCGGCTTGTAGCTCCTGCTCCAGTAATCATTAGTTCCTCAGCAGCACAAGCAGGTGAGCTTCCTTTGGGAGACCCTGTGATGGGTCTGAAAGGTAGGGGGAGATGGTGAAGGTTATTCTTAAAATAGGATGAAATGTACTTTATTTAATAATTCTTGGCATTATCTAACCCTGTAATATCTCAAAGAAAGAATCAGAAGCAGCAAATGACCTTGGTGGATTCTGATTCTGCTGATTGGCATGTACCACCTGGTTAGAAGCAAGGAGCGGCTCCATTGACATCGTAGGAAGTTGGATTACTCACGTAACATGGCACTCTTGGCAGAATTTCAAGGCTAATCTCACAGAAACCCATTTGATTGGTTTTTCAGATAAAAAGTGTGTGTGTGTGTGTGTGTGTGTGTGTGTGTGTGTGTGTGTACACTATTTGATTTAGTGGTAGTGGTAGAGGAAGTTATTATAAGAACTAGCAGGACAAATATATCTTTACCTTAAGTTGTTCTCCAATCCCATTCATACTAGTGTATGCTTTTGAGGCCTCCTATTTGCTAGGCAAGCACTCATAATACTTGGGCCACATTTCGAGGCTTTTTGTTTGTGTTTTAATTTTGAGATAGGGTCTCCCTAACTTTATCTGCGCTGGCCTCAACTCACCATCCTCCTGCCTCCTGAGTACTGGGATTACAGGTATGCCCCACCATGCCTGGCTAATGTAATATATATTAAGCTCTATATGCTCTCTTAAAAAATTAGCAACCCTAGAGGGAATAGCTGGCAAAAAACAGTGTGCTAAAATAAGAATTTGAAGGACATAGTTTTTGGAGAAAAATACCACCATGGGTATGTGTAGAATTTTGAGATTTAGGAAGCAGCTGTATCTAATAGGTACATTTGATGTTTGACTCCTCTTTAAAGTACAGACACTTTCAATGAGCTGCCAACACAGTATGCTTGCACCCATGGAATTTTGACTTCAAATCAGAAGTAGAAATGAAAAGTAGAACCTTCAGGTGAAGGTTCAGAGACAGATTCAATTCTTTTACAGGTTTGTGTCTGCATTGAAAAGATAGGCAGCATTAAAAGGATTCAAAGAAATGGATAAAATGTGGTGTGGAAATGTGGCCAGTCTCTTTTATAGCCAAATGGTTTGCTTTCTTCCTCATAGCTGTTGCAGCGGCCGCAGCTTCAGCAAATGGAGCCGCTGGTGGTCTTGCTGGAACAACAAATGGACCATTTCGTCCTTTAGGAACCCAGCAGCCTCAACCCCAGCCCCAGCAGCAGCCTGGTAACAACTTGGCATCCAGCTCTTTCTATGGCAACAACTCCCTGAGCAGCAACTCCCAGAGCAGCTCCCTCTTCTCCCAGGGCTCTGCCCAGCCTGCCAATACGTCTTTGGGATTTGGAAGCAGCAGTTCACTTGGCGCGACCCTGGGATCAGCCCTCGGAGGGTTTGGAACCGCAGGTAGAAATTAGACCGATGACACTGTTGTGAAAACTGATTTTTCATGAGTTTTACTATCTTTCTGGAACCCTGACAATGTATGAACCACAGGCTGATCTGGACTGAGGCCCCGGGAATCCAGCCAGCAGCCCACATAATCTTGGAGATGATGCACTTTGAAAAATCAAGTCCTGCAGTTGGGTCCTATTTCAGGCCCACACTCATGTTGCTACTTATTTATATTCACATAATCAGTTTGTTTCAGGGACTTGAGAACCAGACATTTTTGCAGGCATTGGGGAAGCATGTGGGGGGAACTATAGAAATGGGGTGTTAAACTGAGGGAGGAGGCCTTTAGCAGAGTTTCCAGGGCTATGTACTCCACATTTGAGATTGTGCCCAGTGCTTGATTTGCAGACCTTAAGGAGTTGGGTGTTTTCTCCAGTCTTTCAAATAACACTAAGGTAGACATTGTAGAACACTGGGAGGAAGGATGTTAGACTAAGATTCTGTCAATGTTTTGATGGGAGAAAAAAGCAGGAAAGCAGTCAGTGAACAGTTTGATAATTGCAGTGGTTATAAAACAATGTGTTCTCTAAATAGAAGAGCAATAGCCAAATTGGAATTGGAGGCAAATAGATATTTTTGATTGAGCCCACTGAGACAACTGGCTTTCATCTGCAAGTCTTGTAGAGTGGAGCAGTACCCCATTTATGGATCTTTTTCTGTACTCCATTTTTCTATTAGAACCTTTTGGCTGATGAAAGGCATTCTTTCTAGTCCATTTCCTTTCACCTTTTTCCATAGTTTATGTGGCCGTCCAGAGCTTTAAAAACTTCCCCTCCACCCCATCCCTGGCCCAGAATATATGACACTAAAGGAAGGTAAATTTGGCATATACATGTGATGGTTTGAGCATAAGGTTCATGTTAACCTGAGCCATGTCCTCTTTAATATTTTATCGGCCCCAAGAACTGCTACATTAACAGTAGGCTGTCTCTGCTGACAAATCTGCGGTGGTAAGGAGTCTGGATCAGGGTGCTAGGGGCAAGTCACTGAGCTTGTTCTTCAAAGAACAGGCCTTTTCTTATCTGCATTGTTTTAATTCCATTTTAGTTGCAAACTCCAACACTGGCAGTGGCTCCCGCCGTGACTCCCTGACTGGCAGCAGTGACCTTTATAAGAGGACATCGAGCAGCTTGACCCCCATTGGACACAGTTTTTATAACGGCCTTAGCTTTTCCTCCTCTCCTGGACCCGTGGGCATGCCTCTCCCTAGTCAGGGACCAGGACATTCACAGACACCACCTCCTTCCCTCTCTTCACATGGATCCTCTTCAAGCTTAAACCTGGGTAAGAACCATTACTCTAACAACACCTTGCAAGTACTTTGCATAAGCAAAGGACAACAATCCCTTTATTCTTAGAGGTGTCCAGGGTGTTCTGTGCCTTCTGTCAATACCTCATGTTTTTCAGGCTATACCTGTAGCTAGTGTAGTAGTTTGGAACTGCTTAGCACTTGGGTACACTTCCCATTTGTCCACCTGACGCTTTCGTATGAGCGTTCTGTGCTTGACTACTTACGGGAATCTTTCACTGTAAATGCAGTGCAGGTTCACTGCAGTGAGGCTGGAGGGCCCAAATACAGAATGAATTTGTCCACCCACTGTCAACCCTGTAGTGCCTCCCCAGTTAGTATTTTACCTTACTTTTACATTTTTTGTCTCACATATGCTGTTAATATCTTGCTTTTTTTACATACAGCATTGTATTAATTTTTTTCTTACTGAATGCTTTAAATATTTGTAAGTACATTTTTAAACTACACAATACGCTAGTGAGTAGATAGATTTTTCCCCATCATATATTTATATTGTTTTATGTACAGGACTTTCAACATGTTATTCTCTAGGTCCTAGGAAAATGAATGGGTGAATGGGATTCTGAGCATCAGCTTGCAAGAGTGGAAGAAAGTTAGGTTAGAATTTTAGGGAGCGGATCTCTAAATTCTGTGAGATGTGGACAATGACCATGGTTCTCACTTCCTTCCCCTACATGTTCATCAGCTTTGGATACCAGATTTGTTTTCTAGACAGGGAAAGCTGAATCTTAGAAATGCAGTAGATTGGATTGGAGGTGTGGCTCAGGTGGTAGAGGATCAGCCAGTGAGCAAAAGCATCAGATACCAAGTTCAAGTCCCAGACTGGGGGCAGGGAAGGGAGATGTAGGCTGTGGACATATTTGATGAGCTAGTTGGGGTATTATGAATTACTGTGTGATGATAGGCCTAAATCAGGACTTGTCCTGGGCAAGTCAGCATGAGTGGCTAATTTACTTAGAAGATTTGCCTTTATATCTTTGTTAAAAGTGAGGTTAGATAGGGCTTTATGAACTCAGAAATGGGGCTTAATAAAAGTGAGTAGGATGTTTTCATTTAGAAAGACAGAATGTAAACACTTCATAAAAATCAAGTAAAATCTAGAGTGTGTATATAATAGAGTGTTTGGGGGACCTTTTGAGTTTGAAAGTAGTGATTTTGAAGGCCAAAGTATGTTTAAATGCTCTAGCATTTATGTTCAAGTTCGAGTGTTTTCTAAAGTATAGGAAAGTGTTAGGGACATTCTTCAGTTAGTCGTCTACAGTGGGCAAGAGGAGGATGGGCATGTTACACACTGCAGAGCAGTGTCTTAATGCTAAATCAGGAGGGCACAGGTGAAAGTGTTAGGCTGATGGGTGGATAGAAGGGAGGAATGAACATTCATGGACCTAATTTTAACCTGTTAGCAATAGTGTTATCCTTACAGTGCAGATGGAAAGAATCTGAGTTCAGAATTTAAATATCTGTCCTAGGTTGTCTTATAGTTGTAACAGTTTTTACTCCAAAGTCTGAATTTCAGTGTATTACCCTCCTCACCCTATGTGCCCAGAATATCTCTTGAAACAGTGTATTATCACAGCGAGAAATACTGCCTTTTATTTTCTTTATTTAAACATTTGAGTTATGTCATTCAGTCGTGCTAAGTACTAATTGAACTGAATCTTTAAAGTTAGTTAGCTGGTTTATTTTTCAAGAGCCATTTTTTAGGTTTTGTGGGCCATATGATTTGTCTAATGGAATTTCAACTGTAAATGGACTTGTGCATAGTTTCCTTTATTAAAACTTTGTTTATAAAAGTAAGTGGCAGACTGGATTTATCCTGTGGGCTATAGTTTCTTAAGTCTTCAACTAAATGCTGTGGCTCTTGGCATGTGACAGTGGCGCTAGAAATATTACTTGTATGCATGATGCCCTTCCTCTTCCCAGTGTTTCAGTTATTAAATTATGTATTTCTTTCTGCTTCAAGTTTCCCTTGTTAAGTAGGGAACAATTATTGTGTGCTATTTCTTGTTTTAGTGATTTACTGCCTATGCAGATTTGTGGCTAACCTTTTTCCTTTAACAAATTAACCCTGTTTTAAAGCAATGTGTTTCTGTGCATTTGCATTAGGCTTGCACTGTTGCAGGTATATGTAGCACACGTGCTAGTCCGCAGGAGCTTTGCTTCAGCTCCAGCTGCTTCCTTGAGAAAAGTCTTGTGTGATTTAGCTTTTCTCAGATAAAAGGTTGTAGTCCATACAAAGGTCTAAGGACACTTTGGTACAAAAAATTGATAGAGAGAGAATATAAACAAACACCTGCACCTACTTAAGCTTCTGTTGTTAATACGACTTTACTGCTGAGAGTTACTGGAATTTGATAACTGTATTCTGTGTGTTGAAGATTCAGAATAACTCCACATGAAACTTAAGCTCAATTTGGCTTAATGAGTGAGTTCTCTACATAGCTCCTAAGAGTCTGACAACACAAACCAGCCTACCTGTCGTACTGGGGTGGGTCTTTTTCTACCATGTCATGATCCCATTCCTCCAGTGGGCAGACCTGCTAAAATACAGGCTTATGATTCAGTGAGCTGCTTAGCAAATTTCCATCCCTTACCCATCTGTCCCCTGTTGTTTACTTGGATGTCTCATGCTTGTAATCCTAGGCTGAGATTTGAGGATCACAGTCTGAAGCCAACCCCAGGCAGGAAAGTCTGTAAGACTCTTATCTCTAATTAACCACCAGAAAACCAGAAGTGACACTCTGCTTCAAAGTGCTCACTAGCCTTGAGCAAAGTAAGCTCAGAGACAATGGCCAGGCCCCGAGTTCAAGCCCCGCGACCAACTACACCACCCCCCAAAAAAAGAAAGAAAAAGAAAAAAATCAGTGGATCTGGGTGTGTGGCCCACGTGGTAGACCACTTGCCTAGCAAACACAGTCCTAGGTTCTGTGGTAACTGAACAGGCCCACTTCAGTGGATTAAAAACTGCTGATTATTTAGAGTCCAGAAGGGGAGGAGAGAGGGCTACTGAGTCACATTTGAAATACTGTAAAACTGACCCACTTAAAAATACTGTTCCAGGCATTTTAGTAACTATATGTTACAACAACTGTCATAAAACCTCTACATTAGAACATTTCCAGGAAGTGGAGGTATCGCTCATGAGGTAGAGGACCAGCTTTAAGCAAATGCCAATGCCTGAGTTCAAGCCCTGGTGCCAGCACCAAAACAAAACAAAACCTTTCCATCCTTTGAGTAAGATCCCTTATGCCCATTTAGTTAATCCCATCCCCAGCCCCAGTCAACACCATCCACTTACTGTCCCTGAATGTGAATTTTCAGGACGTTTTATATAAATGGAGTCACATTTCTCTTATGTTCTCTCATGTCTGTCCTTTTGCCTGGTGCATATTCTTTTTCCCTCAAGACCTCCTGCTTGCTAGGCAGGTCTTCTGTCATTTGGAGCCTTGCTTCTAGCCATTTTTTGCCTTGGCTTTTTTTTCCCTTTATTTTTCTCTTTATTGTTCGTTTTGTAGAGTTTTTTTTTTTAAATTTTTTTCAAATTCTTTATTGTGATTAAGTGGTTACATAATTTCCCAAATTTCACAGTATTGTGGGATAGTGATGTTTAGTTAAAGTCACAAACACATTCTAACCTCCATGGGGCAAATTGTCTATCATGGTCTATAACATTTATGAGTTTTATGAGCTTTGCGATACAGTTATTTCTTCCACATTGGGTGATATGTACATTTCTTTTGTTTTGCATAGCATCAGCTGTTCCCTCTTTCCCACTTGATCCCTCCCTCCCATCGCTGCCATCGAGTTGCTTGGTTCATTTTGGTCAATGTCCAGTGCAGCTAATGGGTCCCGCTGTTGTATGTTTTTCCCTGATTCCCTCTAGTTCTGTGTCGTCCTCCTGATTTCCCACTGGTGTACACATATATACCATATATGTGATCAGCAGCATGGGGTTATTTAGTAGTGATTCGACCAGATGAGTGGAGGTCCTTTGTTTCTCAAGTCTTGTTAATTTTGTCATATCACCTTACATCCACTTATCAGGGAGACCATGTACCATTTGTCTCTTTGTTCTTGTCTTACCTTGCTCAACATGATTTCTTCTAGCTCCATCCATTTCCCTGCAAATGCCATTATTTTGTCCTTTCTAATGGCTGCATAATATTCCATTCTGTATAGATGCCACAATTTTTGGATCCATTCATCTGTGGTGGGGCATCTGGGTTGTTTCCATATCCTGGCTATTGTGAACAGTGCTGCAATAAACATGGAGGTGCAAGTGTCCTTGTATACTGGTTCCTGTTGTTCAGGATAGATGCCTCAGAGTGGTATGACTGGGTAAGGGAGGTCAATATTTAGCTTTCTGAGGACCCTCCAGACTGCTTTCCAAAGTGATTGTATAAGTGTACATTCCCACCAGCAGTGTAATACAGGGTTCCTCTTTCTCCACATCCCCTCCAGCATTTGTCGTTGGCTGAATTTAGGATGTGGGCCATTCTGACTGGGGTAAGGTGGTCTGCCTTGGCTTTTGAAGTAGGGTTTTGCTTTGTGCCTGGCCAGGCTGGACTGTTACCTTCCTGCTTGTTCTTCTCCATTTCATTCAGAGATGACAGGCACTTGCTTTCCTAGGCCTAGTCACTGTGCTTCTGTTGTAGCTGGGATGGCAGGCTCTCTTAGTTGAGATGGAGTCTCTTAAACTTTTTTTTTTTTTTTTTTTTTTTTTTTTCGGTTGTGGGGCTTGAACTCTGGGCCTGGGTGCTGTCCCTGCACTCTTCAGCTCAAGGTGAGCGCTCTACCACTTGTGCCACAGCGCCACTTCTGGTTTTCTAGTGGTTTATTGGAGATAAGAGTCTCACAGACTTTTCTGCCCAGGCTGGCTTTGAACCATGATCCTCAGATCCCAGCCTCCTGAGTAGCTAGGATTACAGGCGCCCGGCTCTCTTAAACTTTTATGCTCAGACTAGCTTCCAGTCATGTCTCCACTTCCTGATACCTGGAATAACAGGCTTGATCTTTTATGTCCAGCTCCCTTTTCCTATACTTGGAGATTCATACATCATATATCATATGTCAATAAATTGTTCCTTTTCCTTGTTGAGTTGTATTCCACTTTATAGAAAAATCATTTTGCCTTTCTACTTAACAGCCAATAAGACATTTTGGGGCCATTACAAATAATGCTTTTGTGAATGTTTGCATGTAAGTTTTTTTGTGGCTCTCTCTCTCTGTGTAGAGAGTGGAATTGCTTGAATGTAAATTTGGTTTATGTTACACATTTTTTGTGTTGTTCCTGGGGCTTGACCTCAGGGCCTGCACGTTTTTTGCTCAAGGCTAGTGGCATTCAACTACTTGAGCCACACTTCTACTTCTGGCTTTTTGGTGGTTAATTGGAGAGTCTCTCAGGCCTTCCTGCCTAGGCTGACTTTGAACCACTGTCCTCACATCTCAGCCTTCTGAGAGGTTAGGGTTACAGTTGTGAGCTGTGACTGGCTTATGTTAAACTTATCACTTGGGCCATATAGTCAGCCCTTTGCTGCTCTGGTGGTTTGGTTTTGAGATAAGATCTTGTTTTTTGTTTTTGTCCCAGCTAGCCTGGATGTTGTTCCTCCCACGTACGCTTCTTGTCATAGCTGAGATGACAAATGCATACTACCATGTTCAGCATATTGGTTGCCATAGGGTCCGATCGTACATCCCCCCTACCCCCTCCTACCCCCACGTGCCTTAGATCATGATTGCACTAATCACTTCCTCCCAAGTGGTCACTGAGCTTGGTGGTTCATTGGTGGTAGGAGACACACAGACTTCCTGCCTGGACTAGATTCAAAATCTCAGCCTCCTGAGCTGAGATTTTGATAATAGTGTGAGCCACCAACTCCTAGTGAAAGTCCTGTCTGCTTTTGGCTGCCTCCTATTTAAGTTGAGTCTCTGATCGTAACTTAACTTGAAAATCACATGAAAATTAGTATTTTTTGGCTGCATTACTATCATGCACTAGAGATAGATTGTTTTAATTTAGGACTACCTTGATGTGATGTTAATGAATTGAGGAGAGTTTAATTTTATTTTGATGGATGCTCTTTTCATTTTTCTGGTACACTAGGGGTTTGAACTCAAGGCCTCATGCGTACTTGCTGGCACTTCACCCCTTGAGCCATGCCTCTAGACCTGCTGTTTTGATGGTTAATTTGGAGATGGAGCGCATGGACTTTTCTACAGTTTTGCTTCTATAAATCTCAGCCTCCTTAGTAACTAGAGTTGTAGGTATAGAGCCACTGGTGTCCACCTTATGAATTTTTCTAAGGTGGTAAGATTGATTAGTAATCAAGAACATTGAACAAAGCAAGTATATCAAAGACTAGATACCCACTGCCAGAAAATCCTTGTTGGAGATGTAACCCATTGGTGGAGTACTTCCCTAGTGTGTACAAGGCCCTGGAAAATAACCTAAGACAAACAAATGAGAAAAACAACTCTTTTGTTGAATTATGTAAACTGGAGCACATTAATTTAAATAACTCACTTAAATCCTTAAATTTCCTTGCGAAGCTGCTACAAGACACAGCTTTATGTAGAAAATGGAAAAACAAGAGGCAGCTTTTAAGACCTTATGAAAAGGCGTTTCTTTTAAAGCACATTGTAAATCCAACTTACACTTTCAGAACTATAGTAATTCATATAGCTGACTACAAGAACTAGAAAGTTTTTGTCACATTGCTAATCTAACATTCAGTTTACAAGTACTTACTGAGAGGCTAATATTTGCGAGGCATTTTTTCAGAAAACAGCCAGAGAGTTTTAATTTTAAGGTATAATTTAGGCATTCATTTAATGTTTAAAGAAATACTAGTTGGTATACACAAAGTATGTCTGAATCAACCAGGGTAATTTAGTACCTTGGAAATTCTCTCTCCCCCCCCCCCCTTTTTTTTATTATTATGAAAATACCATACAGAGGAGTTACAATTACATGGGCAAGATAATGAGTACATTTCTGGAAATGTTCTTTCTTTGTTTAGAGATTTATGTATTTCTTTTCTCAGTAATAAAAGCAGTGTATCTGTTAGGCCTGTGTATATGGCTCACATCTGGAACAGTCCTAGGACTTGGAAGGCAGAGATCAGGAGGATGAAGTTTGAGACCAGCCTGGGCATAAATGTGAGCCCTCCATCTGGATGTAGAAGCATGCTCATGTCTTATGTGGGAAGTGTAGGTAGGCAAATTGGTGCTGATAGTGACCCAGGCATAAACACAAGACCTTCAAGAAATAGCAAAGGGAAAAAAGGCTAGTGGTGTGTGTTTGTCAAGTAGCAGAGTACCTATCTAGCAAGTATAAGCCCCTCAAAAATACCCAGAAAGGCAGAAAACTGTGACTGATGTCCGTGGAAAACAGAGCCAAAATTCAAAACTTTGGGGCAATTGTATAAACTTGTATTGTAGATGCATTACAGGCTCTTTCCCCTTTGGCCTTTTGTAATTCAGATTAGTATTACTTGGCCACAATGACCCAGCTACTGGTAGCTTAAATAGTGTCATCATCTTTTCATATAGCTGGAGGTGCAATTCTGTTCAGAATTGGTATGTCCCATCAGCCAGCATAGTCAACCATGACCCGGCTGCCTTCCAGTATATTTCCTGCTTTGATCAGTCATAGTTTTACTTGAAATTGTTTTCAGAACTGTTTTTGTGCCATTCCTTCTGTGGCATACTGTGTTCTCCTCTCACTCAGCACCTGCTGCCCCTGCCTTACTATACCTCTCCACATTTGTCCTAAGAGTAGTGGTTTGTGAAATGAAGGACAGACATGGTTGCTGTTTTCTTTCCAAATAAGTCTTTTTAGATAGAGGTATTATGTAATTTAATTGGGCACCTATGACTCACTCCTGTAATTCTAGCTATTCTGGAGGTTGAGATCTGAAGGATGAAGTTCAGAGCCAGTCTAGGCGAAAGTCCACTAAATCCCATTTCCAGTTAGCCAGCAGAAATCAGGAATGGTAGAGCACAAACTGAGCAAGAGCAAGACCCTGAGTTCCACCTGTTATCAGCAGAAACACACACACACACACACACACACACACACACACACACACACACACACACACACACACACACACACACACACACACACACACACACACACGGAATTTGACAAGCCTAGCAGTGTTGTGGAGAACAAGAAAATTTGACACACACACACACACACACACACACACACACACACACACACACACACACACACACACACACACACACACACACACACACACACACACACGGAATTTGACAAGCCTAGCAGTGTTGTGGAGAACAAGAAAATTTGAAATATCTATGCCTGAAAATGACTGTTAAAGTAACTGCAGGGGCTCTGGCACTAAGGTCAAGGGCCTAATTCCCAAATTCTGGCCATGAGAATTATGGGTATTTCATCTTTACATGAATACTTTGTCTCTGAACTTATTAAACTTCCAACTATATAAGTGGGAATTTAAAATTCCCTTTTCAAAGTTCCATTGTGAACCAGGTGCTGGTGGCTCACACCTGTAATCCTAGCTACTCAAGAGTCTTAAGATCTGAGGATCACAGTTCAAAGCCAGTCTTGGCAAAAGGCTATGAGACTCTTACCTTCCATTAACCATTGGAAAACCAGAAGTGGAGCTATGGCTCAAAGTGCTAACGCTGAGTAAAGGAGCCCAGGGGCAATGTGCCAAGGCCCTGAGTTCAAGCTCTGTGATGATCCCCTCCTCCTCAAAAAAAATCAATAAAAATGCCATCTGTGCTGCATGCTGGTGAGATTGGAACCCAGGGCCTCTCGCAGACACCACTGAGCTCACCCCAGCCCTGCTGGACTTGCTGAGAAGCTTTTGGTCATAGCTCTAGAATAGCCATATTTGTGGTGGAAACGTGTTGTTGCTACTGCAATTAAGAGCTACCCATTTGTGATGAAGAATTTAATAACCAATGTTTTCACAGTGTACCTCCTTTTACAGGAGCTTGCTGTTGGCCTTTGGATGTCTTTGTGATATTTATACAGTTACGTGCTGTACTGGGGCTTGAACTCAGCCTTTTCTACTTGAGGCTGATACTCTATCACTTGAACCACAGCTCCACTTCTAGATTTTTGCTGGTTAGTTGGAGTCTCATCACCTTTCCTGATCAGCCTCCTGAATAGCCAGGATTATAGGCGTGTACTACTAGCACCTGCTTATCCTGTGATTTTTAAACTTCTACTTAGCAGCAAAAGTATTCTTTCAGAAAGCTTTTCCAAAGATCCCTGTATGTAAATACTGGTCTGGATATACTGATTGAATGAACGTTACTTAAGAATGTTGGGCATCTCCACAAGGCTCATAGTTGAAAGGCACTGTAGCCTCTATATGTTTTGTGTTTTTCTGGGGCCTTCATGCTGGTACTCAGCTGCTGGGTTCACATGGTGGGCACATTTTCCTTACTTTATTTACTAAGAGCTACACTGCTGCTGGCCTATTCTTGCTAGTAGTCTACCATCAGAAGTCAAGGCATTCCTCTTCGTAGATGGGTAAGTTGGCCTGTGGAAATCATAGCAGCAACACAGTAGAATCTTAACACAAAATTGCTGGCTCCTGGTGTGGGGGATTTTCCCTTGAATGATGTTCTTTAAGAATGGTCTTAAGTTCTCTTGTTCTGTAACCAACAGGAGGACTCACAAACGGCAGTGGAAGATACATCTCTGCTGCTCCTGGTGCCGAAGCCAAGTACCGAAGTGCGAGCAGTGCCTCCAGCCTCTTCAGCCCCAGCAGCACCCTCTTCTCTTCCTCTCGCTTGAGATATGGAATGTCTGATGTCATGCCCTCTGGCAGGAGCAGACTGTTGGAAGATTTTCGAAATAACCGGTACCCTAATTTACAACTGCGCGAGATTGCTGGACATATAATGGAATTTTCCCAAGACCAGCATGGTTCCAGGTGAGGACTTGGCTTTGGCACTTTAGATCACTGAAATGAATGCCTTCAGTCCCATGCTTTAGATAGCTACCATACTAAAACCATACCAAGTGTCCCTTTCATATTGCTCTCAGTTTTTTGTTTTTGTGGTTTTTTAGAGGGCTGTGGGTAAGAAGATCCCAGTTAAACATGTTTGGAAAACCTTTATTGGCCTGGGGCACATGTTTCAAGCAAACCTTTTACCTTTCTGTACTGTGTTTCTAGTTCACAAGAATTTCTAAACACTGCAGTTTAAGGAACAGAAACAGCATCAGGAAGACATGGACACATTTTTGCAGTGTTTGGAACTGGAGGTGTGGCTCAAATGGTAGAGCACTAGCCGTGAGTAGAAAAGCTGAGTGAGAGGCCCTGAGTTCAAGCCCAGATACTGACTCTTTAAGAACAACCAAACAAAACTCAAAATCGATTTTTTTCCCCCTCAGTGAGACATCCACATATAAAAATTGGATCCTAAGTGTTTAGAAGTGAGACAAGTATGTCTTTGTTCCCATGCTGTAGAAATGAGACTAGCTTTCGTAGAAGATGGCTTCCCCCTTCCTGTTTGGCTGCTCTAGGGACTTAGAAGAAGGCGAGCCTAGTCTACAGTGAAGCACAGTCAGGCGGCCTCACTCATCCTTTCCCACAGGCTCCCATTTGTCTCTTTCTCTCAGACTTCAGTGAAGTCACTTCTAATAAGTCCTATCACTTTGCTGCTGCACAAGGATTCCTCATACTGGAATTCTCAATATAGTCACCTGCACTAAACAAAGCAGTTCTAGCTACTATTTCAGAAGATAATGAATACCACTTTTTAGGGATAGGAGTTAATATAGTAAGAACCATACAGGCAAAAGTCAAGTGTTTGGTTAAGTGCATATGCGCTGTAATGAAATCTACTGAAATGTAAATGTACTTTTTAGAGTTCAGTTCAGTGAGAGGATAAATATGTACATGTGAGTGCATATTTCATTTGTGACTACAGGAGTTTAAACTAAGGTCAAGACCTAAAGCTCGCTAAGCTGGTGTTATACCACTTGAGCCACGCTTTTAGCACAGCTTTTCACTGGTTACTTTTGAGGTAAGGTCAGGCTTACGGGCACAGCTGGGATCACAGACAGATGCCACTACATATCCACTTTCCTTCTGATGAGAAGGGGATCTCATGGATTTGTTGGAACTGCAGGTCTGCCAATCTCAGCCTCCCAGAGTGTGGGATGACAATCACATGTCACTGCAACAGCTAATAAGAAAGCATACTATGAAACAAATGCAGAAGGTGACTTAGCTGCATTCCCCCTTTACTTTGTACTTCAGATTCATTCAGCTGAAACTAGAGCGTGCCACGGCAGCTGAGCGCCAGCTTGTGTTCAACGAAATCCTCCAGGCTGCTTACCAACTTATGGTGGATGTGTTTGGAAATTATGTCATCCAGAAGTTCTTTGAAGTAAGGCCTTCTTCTCTCTATCTTTTGACTAGAGAATTTCCTCAGCATGCATTTGTTTTCATAGAATTTTTAAAGATTAGTGATTCCTATACAGTCTTGTTTGTTTGTTTTTGGGGTCCAGTCGTGGTGCCTGAACTCTTGGCCTGGGCGCTCGTTGTCCCTCAGCTCTTCAGCTCAAGGCTAGCGCTCTATCACTTGAGCCACAGCGCCACTTCTGGCTTTTTCTTTTTGCTTATTTGGTGCTGAGGAATCGAACCCAGGCCCTTATGCATGCAAGGCAAGCACTCTACCACTGAGCCACCTTCCCAGCCCCTCCAGTACAGTCTTGAAGAGCCTTTTAGATTTTTTGTTTTTTTCTTTTTTCCTCCAATTCATTAGCAGTAATCAGTGTATTTGATATGGGATAGATATTCAAGCAGATATTGCCAGGCTATTCTGGAAATGTGATTTGATAATTGTCTTTGTTTATGACCCAGCACTATTTCCACTTGTCAGAATAACTTCACTAACCATGTCACTTTTGGAGGAAATAATTTTTTTTGGGGGGGGGGTCCAGTCATGGGGCCTGGGCGCTGTCCCTCAGCTCTTCAGCTCAAGGCTAGTGTTCTACCACTTGAGCCACTTCCGGCTTTTTTCTTTTTTGCTTATGTGGTGCTGAGGAATCGAACCCAGGGCCTCAGGCATGCAAGGCAAGCACTCTACCACTGAGCCACCTTCCCAGCCCCTGGAGGAAATAATTCTTATGAGGAAATTAGCACCACAATCGTATTGTGAACATTAAAAAACAAAATCTTAAAACCCTTTATGGAGAATGTAGTTGGTGTCTTTGAACACCAAGTCCAGAACTTCTTTGCTTTTTTAAGTCAAAGCTTTAACCCAGACATGTTGTCTGCCAAGTCCAATACTTTTTATCATAAAAGTAGAGTCACAGGATTGCTAAACACTTGGGAGATCTTTAGTTAATTTGAATAATGTGTGTTCTTACTGTGTTTGGAAAGAATCAGTGAGGTTGATGCTTTGTGTTTCAAGACGCAGGGATATTTTGCTTGCCATTGTTGGCAACTCTAAGTTATAAATTCACAATGGCCCAGAGTACTGAGATGAAGAATCTGGTGTGGAGAGCAAAGCTCTGGGGACTCAGAATTAACTGCCAATGAAGAAATCTGAGAATTTTTCACATCATATTTTGTTTCATTTGTATAAAGATGAAAATTGGCTAACAGGCTTTATCTTCTCAACTTTTTTTTTTTGGGGGGGGGAGGGGTCTAGTCGTGGGGCCTGAACTCTGGGCCTGGGCGCTGTCCCTCAGCTCTTCAGCTCAAGGCTAACACTCTACCACTTGAGCCACAGTGCCACTTCCAGTTTTTTTCTTTTTGCTTATGTGGTGCTGAGGAATCAAACCCAGGGCCTCATGCATGCAAGGCAAGCGCTCTACCACTGAGCCACCTTCCCAGCCCCTCTTCTCAACATTTTTATGAAAATAAATTCTTCACCCATAGTCTAAAAATCCAATCTCAAATGTAACCCTTTTAGACTTCAGGACATCTCTGTATTGTCATTTTGGCACAGAAATGAAAACAGCTTCTGCTGCAGCAGCTTGGGTTGACAGTGTATAAAGCTGGGGTTTGGAGCAAACTAGAGAGCAACCCTCCACTGAGTGCCTTCCCTTAATGGAAAAGTTGGGAATGGACAGGCTAATAATTCATAAATTCTTCTCTAATTTCAGAATAACACTGCCCCCAATGAAAACAAAAAGCCAAGAATGAAAAAATCATTCTCTATAGCATTGTATATGCTTTCTCTGATTTTACTAACTTTGCCATCTAAATTCTGTTACCTCTTAGAAATCATTCTTGGAGAATATAAAGCACTAATTCATAACACAGTGACCATGTGTGCTTCCCTTGAACTTGATAACTTTCATCCACAGAAAAGAGTTTGCCAAACTAGGTGCCAATAGCTTACACCTGTAATCCTAGCTACTCAGGAAGCTGAGATCTGAGGATCATAGTTCTAAGCCTTCCTGGGCAGGGAACTTCAATTAACCACTAAAAAGCCAGAAATGGAGCTGTAACTCACCTGATAGAACCTTAAGTATAAAAAACTGAGGGGAGGGGTGGGGCTGAGAAGGTGGCTCAGTGGTAGAACGCTTGCCTTGCATGCATGAGGCCCTGGGTTCGATTCCTCAGCACCACATAAGCAGAGGGAAAAAACGTCGGAAGTAGTGCTATGGCTCACGTGGTAGCACGCTAGCCTTGAGCTGAAGAGCTGAGGGACAGTGCCCAGGCCAAGAGGTCAGACCCCACGACCAGAAGGGCCCCCCTCCCCCCCCAAAAAAAAAACAACTGAGGGACAGCATTGAGGTCCCAAGTTCAAATCTCAAACCTGAACCCAAAAGAATAAAAAGGAGCTTTTCAACCCATGGGACTCAGATACTCCAGTGGCTATGAATTTGTTGCAAAATCTGCTTTGTGAGCTCAAAGGGTTTCCCACACATTACTCATTTTAGTTTACATGTATTCTCCTGGTTAATAGAGTATAGACCCATTATAAACTTAGGGCTTTGTTTAGCAAAATCTGACAGTGTTGACTATCTGGGTGGCTTTTTTTTTTTTTTTAAGATTGAAAAGGGTTCCTCAGTCAGAGGCTGGAAAGTAACAACGGTTCCTTAGTTAACATAGGTAACAGGGCTAAGAGAGAGTATGCCAACTGTTGATGTGGAATAATGAATACTTTGCTCTCTCTGATTTCTTCCCTTCTACCTAAGTAATGGTGTTCACCCACACATTATATCTAGTTTGGCAGCCATGAACAGAAGCTGGCTTTGGCAGAACGGATTCGAGGCCATGTCCTATCACTGGCACTGCAGATGTATGGCTGCCGAGTTATCCAGAAAGCTCTTGAATTTATCCCCTCAGACCAGCAGGTAATTGTAAGTTTCCCCTTTCACTTTTCTCTTGGTGTTCGATGTCTTTCCGTGGTACGTGCAGTGAAGCCTGTGGACCCGTCAGTCTGTACAGTGTGACGTGTGTGCATGGCAAGCATGATTGCACAGTTGATTTTGTATGTGTTTAGTGGGTCGTGTCTTAGGTTGAAACCAGTCGTTTCCACACTCTTCTCGTTGACTAGAACTTACCTTTTGGTTCTATAAGTGAGTCTTTGTATTTCCTGATAAAGCATTTAAAATGTTAGCTTGTCATTTTCTTCAACCTATACTGAGAATTTAGGCAAACCAGAAGCTATCTATTCCATCTTTCATTTCCGTTATTTTTACCATTTTGTTCCTGCAGTCACTGAACACTCATTCACTGAACAGCATCCACCTCACACACGTCTGCTGTCAGACCCTGGAGGCGCAGAGACAACACAGCCCCACAGTCTGGAGGGAAAAGCGGTGGAAAACACTGCTGCTGCACACAGGCCCTGTCCCATGTCTCCAAGGGAAGGCTTTGTGGAGCACAAGGCTAGGAGGAGTTAGGTGAGGGCGGGCAGGAGTCTGATCAGTTAGTTAGCGGCTGTGAATGGGGAGCTGACAGGAACCACCTAGAGGTTTTGCCTGCAAGGTTCCCCGCAGTGCTCTGACCTAGGGCTCCTCATGGGCAAGAATGGTCCACTGCAGCTGTGTGAGGAGGGCTTCTGACCTGAGTCCCCGGCCTTTGGGCTCCTCAGTGGAGGGTCGCCACTGTCTGGCGGTGATGACTCACTTGCCCTCACTGAGAACAAAGTTGGGTGATGAGAACCTTTGTTATGGACTCGAGTTCTGAGCCAGACAAGACCCTGCCACCTCTGGTGCAGAGCCACCCACCTGCAGCCAGTGGGCTGGCGATGGCATTTGCAGGCTGGGGGATCCTGAGCCCCTTGGGTTAGTTCCACAGACAGGCGGTGGAGATGCCCTGGAGGCCAGGGCAGGGTTTAAGGTACAGCAGAATAGGCATTTGTTCATTCATTTCAGGGATTCACTGCTAGAGATATACCTTTGGAAGGAGAGTGCCCTCTGTAAACATAAGCAGCAGATGGTATGTCTCTATGTCTGGTTGATGCCTATGTTTTTGTTTTTAATATATATTTTTTATTGTAAAGATACTGTACAGAGGGGTTACAGTTATATGAATGAGTAATGAGTACATTTCCTATTGAGCATTGCTACCCCCCGCCTATGTTTTTTAAACCTCTATGAAATAGTTTCCAAGGTGGACATCTTTTTGGGTATTAGTTACTGTGTAGTAAATTTTACTATTTTGTTAATACACGGAAGAACTTCAGTTCTCAGGTGTTCCATGTTGTGGTATTGCCACAGATGTGTGTTTTCGCTTTGATGCTTAGTTAGGAGAGTGTGGACTATCACAGTGTTTGCTGTCTGTGATTATGGCGGTATTTCCTTTCCTTGTCTCCAATAGAACGAGATGGTTCGGGAACTAGACGGCCATGTCCTTAAGTGTGTGAAAGATCAGAATGGCAACCATGTGGTCCAGAAGTGCATTGAATGTGTGCAGCCCCAGTCCTTGCAGTTTATCATTGATGCATTTAAGGGGCAGGTAAGTGACATAGGAACCAAGTAAGGAAAATGGTGGTAGGCATCCCCCTTGGGAGCAGCGCCATATGTGCCACGTGCTTCCCAGGCTCCCAGACCTTTATGGACAAGTGTCACAGACCTGCTCCCTGCCATCCTCCGCTTGTGCATTCATCTGCTTGTGGGAATCAGGTTCAGATGCAATCTCATGTGTGAAGAATCATTTTTCCTTGGTTAGTTATTAGCCTGATACTTTACAAAGTTTTTATTGCTTCTTAAATTCAGGTCATTGAAGATATATTTAAAATCACAAGGTAGTCTTTGTGTAAAATCGTTTGGAGAGAATTGATATACATTGGTTTGAATTGAATTAAGTATGAAACTGCCAGAAATAACTCCTAATTCCTCCTCCTCATTTGTATGTGGAAAGTGTGTTTTTAGCACCACTGTCTGATATTAGGATAGGATCTTCAAAATACACACTAAAAAGTGAAAAACTATACCAGGAAATGGGAGGAGATTGGGTATGTACGTACATACGTACATGCCAGTCCTGGAGCTTGAACTTGGAGCCTGAGCCCTGTCCCTGAGCTTTTGTGCTCTACCACGTGAGCCACAATTCTACTTACAGCTTTTTTGGTGGTTAATTGTAGATAAGAGTCTCTTGAGCTTTCATGACTGGACTGGCTTTGAACCATGACCCTTAGACCTCAGCCTTCTGAGTAGTTAGGACTGTAGACAGGTGTGAGCCACTGGCAGCCGGCAGGTTTTTTGTATTATTGTAAAGGCGACTTACACAGGGTCCGTAAAGTTGGGTTTTGAAGCAGGGTCTCACTGTGTATCCCAAGGTGGTTGCAAACTGGCAATTAATTCTCCTACCTGGACCTCCAGAACAGTTGGAGTAAAGAATGTGTCACCACACCCGGCATTGTCATTCTAGATTACAAATTTGAGATTTATTGCCTTAGAGCTATGCAGAACAGAAAAAGTATTTATTCCAGTATTACAGGATTCAAGTAGGGAGAATTAGAAAACTCCCAATAAAGGAAGTGGGTTAAATATACTGTTACTGAGATTGAACTCACGGCCTTTCAGCTTGCCAGGCAGGCACTTGAGCTGAGCCATCAGCCCTTAGCTTCCATTATTTTCTGAATGGAGCCTCTTCTGAATAGCTCCTGGGTTGCTGAGATGGCTGGTGCCTACCACCACACCAGCTCTTGGTTGAGACAGGATCTCAGCACTGTTTGCTCAGGTTGGCCTCACTGCAGTCTTCAGCATCTCCACCTCCTGAGTAGGTAGGATTATAGGCATGACTCACTCTACCCTGTTCCTTTTTCTGTCTTTAGCCCTATTGATGGGAAGATCCATTGATTGACATTCTCTATCACTAAGTATGTTTTTCATGGTGGTCACTAATTATTTGCTACTTCCTGGCTTTTGGAAATTCCTATATATAAATAATGAAGTGGGTCTATTAACACACAGTAGTTACATACCTCTTATTCCAAGAGAACTTAAATGCCACTGAATTCATTTGTGAAGATCAATGGGTTAGTATTTATAAAAGTTATCACAATATTGAAAATAGTGGGTGTCATTTGGGTTTTCTTCTTTGTATTTGTTTTCTGCAGGTATTTGCTTTGTCCACACATCCTTATGGCTGCCGTGTAATTCAGAGAATCCTGGAGCACTGTCTCCCTGACCAGACCCTTCCTATCTTAGAGGAGCTTCACCAGCACACAGAGCAGCTTGTGCAGGTAGTGGAGCTGCCATAGAGGAGCCGCAGCACCGGTGGGCTCCTGTAGGCCCGGCTTGTGTGTTTTGTCAGCATAGGTATCTGCTCTGGAAGATGTTATTGTGTCTTAGATGCCCACTGAATCTTTGGGCATGTTTGCTTAGCAGCCTGGTCTGTGTGTCATGAATATTTGCAGTGAATAGGGCCCCAGTCCTGGAGTCAGGAGGCTGGCTTCAGCACTGCCTCCACACACACAGTCACTTGGAGAACACTGTAATCCCACGTGTGTCCTCATTGTTGAATGAACTATGTGTATTAGTCGATTTCTCCTTTCTGTGCTTGTGCTGCTGATCAAATAATTAGATGTGCCTATGTTGTTAAACATAAATCTTCACAGTTTTCCCCAGAGATAGAACTCTCTCCTCCTCCCCTCCAAAATGAGTTTGGTTATAGTTATTTACAAAGAACTCATCAAGAACTTGTGGGCATAAATCCATAGAGAGAACTATTCCATTATCTAATAACAGTGTGTTCCTGTTTCATAAAAATAGGGAAAATAGTTATTACCTATTCATTAAACTAAGTCTTGAATGCTCATTGGTATCCAAAAGCTGTCATGGTGCTGCAAGAAATATAGGTGTTAATTAGAAATAAGGACAGGGCTGGGGTGTGTCGCAGTGGTAGAGAGCTTGCCTGGCATGCATGAAGCCCTGAGTTCGATCCTCGGTACCACATACACAGCAAAAGTTGGAAGTGACACTGTAGCTCAGGTTGGTAGAGTGCTAGCTCCAAGCAAAAGATGCTTGGGGACAGTGGCCAGAACCTGAGTTCAAGCCCCAGGACTGGCAAAAAAAAAGAAGGACATAGGTAACACACCTGGTATTTACATACATTTTCACCCTGATTTCTGCTCCTCAAACAGGATCAGTATGGAAATTATGTAATCCAACACGTACTGGAGCATGGTCGCCCTGAAGATAAAAGCAAAATTGTAGCAGAGATCCGAGGCAATGTGCTTGTATTGAGTCAGCACAAATTTGCAAGGTATGTGCTTTGAGTTAGGTGGACTGTTTTCCAGAAGAGAGGATGAAGTACTGTTTAGGCTATATAAAGAGGGAATGAATGTTTGTTCTGTTTTCTTCTTAGTTTTTTGTTATTATTTTCATAGTATACATAGCTTTAAAAGTCAAAATAGTTCTACAAAGTATGAGTCCTCAGAAATCCTTAGGTGGATGTCTCATTTCCTTAGAGTCTTGTAGTACGTGTCAGTCCACTGCATGTTGAAATAACTTGATTATTGTTTGGAATTATAAGATATTCGTTACTTCATGTAGGCCTAGTGTCTTCCCAGGCTCACTGCTAGTGACTTCCAGCTTGTCACAGGCATGCTAGGTGACTATCCTGTGAGGGGCAGAGGCTTTTCCAGGGGTACTGGGGTGGCTGTTCTAAGTCCATTGTTTGTCCTATTGCCCTACAGCAGAGTATTTTCTGGTTTCAGGATATTTTCATTCTTGGTCTTTTGAATAGATTGCAAGGTAGTAGGACTGTACGCATATATACACACACCTTGGGGAGAGCAGTATTGGAGTTTGAACTCAGAGCCTTGAGCCTGCTAAGCAGGTACTTTACCACTTAAATCACATCTCTCTAGCCTCTTTTGCTTTTATTATTTTTCATATAGGGTCCTGCGTTTTGCCTGGATCTGGACCACAGTCCTCCTATATATTTATGCTCCCTGCGTAGCTGGGATGACACTCAGCTTTTTTTATTGGTTAAGATGAGGGCCTTATAAGCTTTTTTGTAAGCTTTTTAGCCTGGGCTTAGCCTCAGACCTCAATTTTCCCCATCTCTGCCTGAGTAGCTAGTATTACAAGCAAGAGGCAGCTAACTTCATGTTCACTTGTTTTTTGAAGGGTGTGGGGGGATCTTGGGGCCTGAACTCTGGGCCTGGGCGCTGTCCCTCATCTCTTCAGCTCAAGACTGCTGCTCTGCCACTTGAGCCACAGCACCACTTCCAACTTTTTCTGCTTATGTGGTGCTGAGGAATTGAACCCACGGCCTCATGAATGCAAGGCTAGCACTCTACCATTGAGCTACCTTCCCAGCCCCTTAATGTTCACTTTTAATTTGTGAACTCTTACCAGATAGCAGCATGCACAATAGAGAAAGTAGAAGCGCCCAGATGTGGTGATGTAGTATATAAGGAGGAATGTGTAACAGAACCATTCACTGGTACAGTATGTTGCCCTGGAGGGGAGCTACTTTAGAATAATTAGAAATTTTGAAAACATGGCTGAATAGCTATCTTGCCATCTTGTTTTAGCTAGACATGTACTCTGAAACGCCTTTTTTTTTTTTTTGCTGGTCCTGGGGCTTGAACTCTGGGCCTGGGCACTGTCCCTCAGCTCTTCAGCTCAAGCCTACCACTCTACCACTTGAGCCATAGCGCCACTTCCGGCTTTTTCTGCTTCTGTGGGGCTGAGGAATCGAACCCGAACCCAGGGCCTCATGCATGCTAGGCAAGCACTCTACCACTGAGCCATCTTCCTAGCCCCTGATGCTCCTTTCCTTTTTTTCATTTTTTTATCTTTCCTTTCCTTTCCTTTCCTTTCCTTTCCTTTTCCTTTTCCTTTTCCTTTTCCTTTTCCTTTTCCTTTTCCTTTTCCTTTTCCTTTTCCTTTTCCTTTTCCTTTTCCTTTTCCTTTCCGTCAGTTATGAGGCTTGAACTCAGGACCTGGGCACTGTCCACTAAGCTCTTTTTGCTCAAGGCTAGTGCTCTACCACTTTGAGCCACAGTGCCACTTCTGGTTTTCTGATGGTTAACTGGAGATAAGAGTCTTGTGGTCTTTTCTGCTAGCTGTAAATCTCAATTCTCAGATCTCGGCCTCCTGAGTAACTAGGATCATAAAGCTTGAGCCACCGACACCTGTCTTAAAGCTCCTTTTCTCCTTGAGGACCCAGAGCCTCTGTGCCTCTCACCCCATCTCTGCCAGGCAGTAGGCTTGCGGCCAACGGCCCATATGTAGAGACTGTGAGGTGTCCTTGACACAACAAAGCCAAAATGCAAATCAAACAGCAGTGAGTGATCACTGTTAGTAAGTAGCCATTACTGTGGCTACCTAGAACTTAATCAGCCTCTTGAGTCCTGCATGGATTCTAGTAAAACTGTGCCTTAATGAAATCACACTCCTTTTTCCTTCTGAAGAGGAGATGTTTGTGGGGTGGTTAGCAGTGCCGACAGACATTACGGTCCTTCCTGTGCTTACCCTCTCCAGACGCAGCATGCAGTGGTCTGACAAAAGCATTGGGGTCTCCGCCGGGGGTTCCCTCCGCCCCTTCCTCCCTCAGCCTAGGAACTCATGCTCCGCATTGGCTCTGCATGGCCGCAGGGAGCCTTGTTCCTGCGGCATGAGCTCACAGGAAGAAAGGCATAGTAATCGCTGACTCGCTGCTGTGGCCAGTCGCCTCCCCAGGGAGACCTGACCTCTGACTGGAATTATCGGTGGGCACCACCGAAGGCTCAGACCAGGGACGAAGGGGCCCCTCACTGAGTGCTAGGGTGCTCCTGAGGGCGGGGCAGAGGCTGAGCGTTGTCCCCACTCTTTGTCATTCCAGCAATGTTGTAGAGAAGTGTGTGACGCATGCGTCACGTACGGAGCGCGCTGTGCTCATCGATGAGGTGTGCACCATGAACGACGGTCCCCACAGTGCCTTATACACCATGATGAAGGACCAGTACGCCAACTATGTGGTCCAGAAGATGATCGATGTGGCAGAGCCTGGCCAGCGGAAGATTGTCATGCACAAGGTAGGCTGGGCCGGGCAGAATTTCAGTCAGAGAAGGTGGGCCAGGCCTGGGTTTGCTTCTAGACTACAAAGGATGGTAGACACAGCCCTGCTCTTTGAACAGTAGTCCGGTAGTCACTGGACTACCTCCCGTCCTGGGTCCTTTTGGGTCACAAACCTCTCACTTAGGTGTTGCCACCCGGTCAGCAGCTCACAGGGTCAGTCTTGGTTTTATGTTTTGTTGCTGTTTTGAGACAACTGTGTAGCCCATGCTGGCCTCCCAAGTGCTGGATTACAGGTGTATGCATCACGGTTATGCTATCACATTTGCCTGTGTGTGTCTTGTGCCCAGAACTTACCCTCCATTCCCCATCCCTCCAGCTGTACTGGGGCTTGAAGTCAGGACTTTGCATTTGTTTGACTTGTTTGTTTGGCTAAAACTCACTCTACCACTGCGCCTCTAGCTCAGATTTTTTTGTTTGTTTGTTTGTTTTTATTTTTAATTTTATTATTTAAAAAGAGGTAGCTGAGTAAGAACAGCACCACACATGTGATATTCAAGTAAGGGGTAGGTTTATTCATCATTCCGGCTGGCACCAGGTCATCTTGGTCCTCCACATGGTAGGGAAAGAGCTGGGAAAGAGAGAGAGCTGGGAAAGAGAAAAGAGTTAGAAAAGAGAGCATCTGGGAAAGAGGTGGGAAAGAGCAAGCTAGGAAAGAGAAGAGAGCTGGGAAAGAGCTAGAAAAGAGCAGAGCAAGCTTTTTTTTTTTTTTTTTGGTTGTTTTGGAGATGGGAGTTGCAGACTTCAAACTGCAATATTCCAGTTTGGACCCTCAGCTTACAATTTTTTTAAGTGTGTGTGTGTGGGAGGGGTAGTACTGGAGTTTGGACTCAGGGCCTTGCGCTCCTGCTTAGTCTTTTTGCTCAAGACTATTGCTCTACTGCTTGAACCACACATACAGTTTTGCTGGGTAAGAATCCCATGGATTTGTCTGCTCAGGCTGGCTTCAAATCAGAATACTGAGATCTCAGTCTCCTGAGGAACTGGGATTATAGGTGTTAGCCACTGGCATTCAGCCAGTTGACAGTTTCATGAGCTATTTCTCTGATTGGGCTTTAAGAGATAAATCTGCACTCCCAGCAAGTCAGCCTGTCTATTGTCACATTCACCACACACATCTGCGGTCAGACCCTGGAGGCGCAGAGACAACACAGCCCCACAGTCTGGAGGGAAAAGCGGTGGAAAACACTGCTGCTGCACACAGGCCCTGTCCCATGTCTCCAAGGGAAGGCTTTGTGGAGCACAAGGCTAGGAGGAGTTAGGTGAGGGCGGGCAGGAGTCTGATCAGTTAGTTAGCGGCTGTGAATGGGGAGCTGACAGGAACCACCTAGAGGTTTTGCCTGCAAGGTTCCCCGCAGTGCTCTGACCCAGGGCTCCTCATGGGCAAGAATGGCCCACTGCAGCTGTGTGAGGAGGGCTTCTGACCTGAGTCCCTGGCCTTTGGGCTCCTCAGTGGAGGGTCGCCACTGTCTGGCGGTGATGACTCACTTGCCCTCACTGAGAACAAAGTTGGGTGATGAGAACCTTTGTTTTGGACTCGAGTTCTGAGCCAGACAAGACCCTGCCACCTCTGGTGCAGAGCCACCCACCTGCAGCCAGTGGGCTGGCGATGGCATTTGCAGGCTGGGGGGATCCTGAGCCCCTTGGGTTAGTTTTGAGGCCGGGGCAGAATGGGAGTTCAAGACAGGTCTGTCATTTGTTCGGCAAGAGTGTGTGCTCTGTAGCAAGCACTCCCTGAACAGGGTTCTGTTGGTCATCCTCACCCCCAACCACTGGGGGCACATGAACCTCCCCTGGAAAGGGAAAGGAGAGCAGATGGCAGGACTATGGTGACGTCACACCCGTGTCTCATTAATTGTCCGTGGGGGGCAGGCCTGGTAACTTGGTGGAGGAGACTGCTGGCCAGAGGAGAGAAGATGCTATGAAATAGTGCTTCGTGGCTGGTGATGGCCTGGGGCGGAGCAGAAGAGTTAGGAGTGGAAAGGGAAAGGGGAGTTTTCAGAATCCTGGTTTTTTCACTTTAGAACATTAGGAGAGTAGAGCGTAGGATGACAGCAGTGTGTATGTGCGTGTGTGTGTGCGTGCGTGCGTGCGTGCGTGCGTGTGTGTGTGTGTGTGTGTGTGTGTGTTCAGGAGAACTGATTCCACTCGCCAGCCAGCCAGTCTCGGGCTGGAGGTGAGGAGTGGAGGTGCACGCAGTTTCTAGGAGGAGAGCCACCACACACAAAGGGTCGCTAGCCCCAACTCCTCACTGCAGGGTTTCCGTGTACCCAGCCTTTGCTCTCCCAAAGGAAGTTTGGCGTTGTGGCGGGGAACAGGCTCATAAGCCATGATCCTCGATGGTAGAAAGACCGATGGCTGAGCATGTAGAATGTCCCCTGAGCCCACAGGAGGGGGCGGCTAGCACTGCGTGGGGCACAGGAACGTATCCAGGGAGTGGGAGGAATGCTGGTGGAGGGCAGCCAGAGCCCAGGCCAGTGAGAGCAAGAGGGACACATGCCACACAGCATGTCGCTAGACGATGGTGAGAAGCCAGACTGGGTTCAGACGCCTGTGCCGCCCTTACCAACCCTTTGTCCTTGACTAAGAGACTACCACTCTGCAGCCTTCCCTTGACTAAGGGATCGCCACTCTGCAGCCTTCCCTTGACTAAGGGACGGGCCGCCACTCTGCAGCCTGCTTTCTGCAGGGTTTTGGTTTTTTTGGGTTGTTGTTGTTGGCCTCACTGTGATTCATACCGACAGTCCTGTTTGAAGAAGGATCACAGTTCAAGGCCAGCCAATGAAGAAACCCTTAGCCTGGTACCTTGGCTCACACCTGTAAGCTCAGCTACTTAGGAGTTCAAAACCACCCCAGGCAAGAAAAGTCTGAGAAACTCTTATCTCCAATGAATCATGAAAACCAGAAGTGGAGTTGTGGCTCAAATGATAAAGTGCTAGCTTTAAGCAAAAGAGCTCTGGGACAGTACTCAGGTCCTGACTTCGGAGCCCCTGTACCGGCACACACAAAAAAATTGAGACCTGCTGAGTGCGCATGGCTTACATCTGTAATACTAGCCACTCTGGAGGCTGAGATCTGAGGATCGAGGTTCAAAACCTGCTGTAAGACTCTCATCTACAATTAACCACCAACAGACTGGAAGTAGTGCTGTCTTTGAGTGCTAACCTTGAGCAAAAAAGTTCAGAGACAGCTCCCTGGACTTAAGTTCAAGCCTCATGTCCACCCCCCCCAAAAAAAAACCAACCAAACAACAACAATGAGACGAGACCCTAGCTAAACTAATGACCAAAAGCCAGGATAAAGGTGTGGCTCAAGCAGTAGAGTGCCAGCCTAGCAAGCATAAGGCCCTGAGTTCAAACTCTAGTACCCGCAGAGGGAGGGGTGGCTCCTAATACAGCATGTTTTTCTTGTCACTTGCAGCTTTTTGTGATCCACCGGGAACTAGAGCTATAGAACTGGGGCTTAGCTGAGGGGTCAGGGTAGCGGCTTGTCTCCCCCTCTCCTTCACTCCCCCCTCCCCCATCTCCTTTCCTCTTCCCACCCTAGAGAGAGCTCAGGGGCTTGGCTGACTGGTGAAAGCTTCCTCTGGCCCACCCATCTCTCCTGGGCTGGTGACAGCTTGTCTGTCCTTGCTCCACAGATCCGGCCCCACATCGCCACTCTACGCAAGTACACTTACGGCAAGCACATCTTGGCCAAGCTGGAGAAGTACTACATGAAGAATGGTGTGGACTTGGGGCCCATCTGTGGTCCCCCGAATGGTATTATCTGAGCAGTGCAGCCCATTCCCGAGCCCGCTGACCTCGCTGATCCCCGGCAGATCCAACCAGCAGCCGCAAGGGTCCTGAGGCCGGCGTCTCGGGCCAGTGGTTGCTGCAGGGTTGTGCCCTCCCAGAAACGAATCAACTCCGCAGGTGGAAAGCCTTTGTAAATTTAATTTTATTACACATAACATGTACTAATTATTTTTTTTAATTGACTAATTACCCTGCTGTTTTACTGGTGTATAGGATACTTGTACATAGGTGACCAATGTACATGGGAGGCCACATATTTTGTTCAATGTTGTATCTATATTCCATGTGAAGAAACTTTCAGGGTGGTTGGTTTAACAAAAAAAAAAAAGTTTTAAAAAAAGGTTTTTAACTCATTTGCCTCATGGGCAAGTTTTGCAAATAGCTCTTCCCCATCTCCTCATTTTAGTAAAAAACAAAAACAAACAAAAAAAAACCTGGGAAGTTTGAATTTTAGTTAAATGGCCATAAAGTGGCATTTAACAATTTAACACTTTATAAAAAATCGGTATATATATATATATATCTGTATATATATATATATATACATACATACATACATATATATGTATATATAATGAAAACGTTTCAGAGTTGCTAAAGCCTCCATTTATGACATTGTTGATGAAACTTGCCAGCAACGGCTCTGCTGGAGACTGCGCTGGGCCGACGGCGGTAGTGCGGCCACTGGGGAGGAGCCGGCCCTGGGATGCCGAGGCCGGGGCCGGGCCGGGCCGGGCCGGGCGCATTGTTTACTGCCTACTGGATTTTTTTCTGTTAACATGGAAAGGCAAAATCTGATTCTTTTAGCATGAGAAAAAAAATCCAACTCTGCTTTTGGTCTTGCTTCTATAAATACATAGTGTATACTTGGTGTAGACTTTGCATATATACAAATTTGTAGTATTTTCTTGTTTTGATGTCTAATCTGTATCTATAATGTACCCTAGTAGTCGAACATACTTTTGATTGTACAATTGTACATTTGTATACCTGTAATGTAAATGTGGAGAAGTTTGAATCAACATAAACCCGTTTTTTGGTAAGAACAGAGAATTAGCCAGCCCTGTGCATTCAGTGTATATTCTCACCTTTTATGGTCGTAGCATATAGTGTTGTATATTGTAAATTGTAATTTCAACCAGAAGTAAATTTTTTTTCTTTTGAAGGAATAAATGTTCTTTATACAGCCTAGTTAATGTTTAAGAAGATAAACCTAGCTTGGTTTTAT
Organism: Dipodomys merriami; assembly: GCF_024711535.1. Taxonomy (NCBI): domain Eukaryota; kingdom Metazoa; phylum Chordata; class Mammalia; order Rodentia; family Heteromyidae; genus Dipodomys; species Dipodomys merriami. The sequence goes on from NW_027204270.1 coordinate 9,168,648, forward strand.
TTGTCGGCTAGTGAGGCGGTAGCAAGATCCTTTCTAAATATTATTCAGGATGACTCAGTTCACACTATAGTGGGTTTTTGTTTTTGTTTGTTTGTTTCTTTTTTACCCTACAAAAGTAATGTTTTGCTTATTTTGTGACAGTCAAAAGGACGTGCAAAAGTTGAGCCCTGCCCAGCCTTCCTACAATCAGAGCCCTCCACCCACCTACCTGTAAAGTGTGAACTGCCCTTTCTTTTTGTACAGAAGATGAACTGTATTTTGCATTTTGTCTACTTGTAAGTGAATGTAACATACTGTCAATTTTCCTCGTTTGAATATAGAATTGTAACACTACGCGGTGTACATTTCCAGAGCCTTGTGTATATTTCCAATGAACTTTTTTGCAAGCACACTTGTAACCATATGTGTATAATTAACAAACCTGTGTATGCTTATGCCTGGGCACCTATTTTTTGTAACTCTTGTGTAGATTGTCTCTAAACAACGTGTGATCTTTATTTTGAAAAATACAGAACTTTGGAATCTGAGTTTGCACTTTATTTTAATCTCCCCTTTCCCTGTGCCTCTTTCTGCTTATTGGGTTGAGGGGATGGACAGGTAGAGTATAAGTAAAGGGCAGCAGTGTCAAGCCGATGGCTCTTCAGCTTCATGGGACATGATGTTGGTTTTGGCCTGCCCAAAGGGCTTTCAAAATAAAGACTGTCTGCACGAAGCTCAGGCTCCACCATGGGTTGGGTTTCTGTATAGTCACCTTCCTCTAAAAGCCTGCCCCATCCTCTCTGGGTTTTTCTATTTGTGTCGCCTTATGTTCTGGCATTTGCCTGTAGTCTGGTCTCAGAAGCCTGTGTCCCCTTTCTCGTGTAAGGTGTTTGAGCTTTGGCAAAGGGGAGAAGTTAGCCACTGTTACGCCAGGCACTAATGTGCTGGTGGTCTTGCTTTCCCCTGGCCTGCTCACACTTGGGACTCTGAGGTTTTTCTTTTTTTTCTTCTTAGTGTCTCATCTTGTGTATGTTTCAGTGGTGGCAGAGAAGAAAACTTGGTTAGAAATGTGACTGTTGTCACCCTTCTTATTTCCAGCTTCCCCCTCTTTGAGGCCTGGTTGGTTTAATGCAACGCCTCACCTGGTGTTTCTGAGACCAGACCCAGTTTTCTCTATAAAAGGGGAGATAGACTAGTACCTTTGTGAAGACTAGTGAGATTAAGTTCTGTAACTTTGACTAGCATCCAGCTAGATACAACCGATGGCCTTTTTTTTTTTTTTTAATCCTCTTTTTTTTTTTTTGTCAGTCGTGGGGCTTGAACTCTGGGCCTGGGTGCTGTCCCTCAGCTCTTCAGCTTCACCCAATATCTACGCATAGATCTAGATGAGTAAAAGAACTAGGGCCTGGCATGGTGGGACATTCCCATAATCGCAGCACTCTGGGAGGTGTAGTTTGATTACTTTCAGGTTGACCTAAGCTACAAAACAAGACCTTGTCTCAACACTCGCAGCGGCCCCCGCCCCTCCCTTCCAATTAGAACACCGCAGGAAGTAGTTCCACGTGCTCTGGCACTATTTCCCACAGCAGCTCTGCAAAGCAGGCAGCTATCCCCATCTCAAACGTCTGGAAGCCAAGGATCAGGCTTCTGCTGCATCTTTGATCCGATCTGCTCCAGCCTGCGGCTTTGGTTTGAGACCCATGCTTGCTGTAAGTTGGTAACCAAGTGAAGGTTTTATCTGAGGCCTCCTGACTCCCAGTAGAGTGTTCTGTTGATGCATCTTGCTCATGACACCTAGGAGGCCCCACCTCTCCTGAGGTTGATGGAGAAGAGTTTGAAGCATGTTCTTGAAGAAGGAAACCTATGGACTGGGTATGTGGCTTAGTGGTAGTGTTTGCCTAGCATGCATGAAGCCCGATTCCTTAGTACCATATAAACAGAAAATGCTGGAAGTGGTACTGTGGGTCAAGTGGTAGAATGCTAGCTTGAGCAAAAGAAATGTGGGGACAGTGCTCAGGCCCTGAGTTCGAACCCCAGGACTGGCAAAAAAAAATTAGGAAACCTGTGACTTCATGTAGTTACTAGCTGTGGCCACATGAGGGTGCTGCACCCTAAAGCAAAACCTGGCAGTAGCCCTAGCCTTTCCAAGTCGGAAGGTCCAAGGTTGGGCTGGCTTTCCTGGTACCTGAGACTCCTGACTTGCACGGAGAGCGAAGTCTGGCTTTGCCCTGAAAAAGCTTTGTTCCTCCTGCACTCCTTCAACCCTCGAGTTCTCTGGTGTGTAGTGCTGCTGTTGTGGAGTCCTGGCCTACAACAGGGCCTTGTCCAACAGGGAAGTATGAGTCTGGGTCACAATGCACTGTAGTAACCTTCAACTAGAAGGAACTGAGTGCTGCTAGTACCCCACCCCCAGATTAATGCGCAACTCACACGGGTCACTTTAGAAGCTGAGTCTCCAGACACCTGCAGCGCCCTGACTTTAGCAATCAAGATACCACCTCAAGCCGGGCGCAAATCCTAGCCACTCAGGAGGCTGAGCGCTGAGGATTGTGGTTCAAAGCCACTCATCTCCAATAAACCACTCAAAAAAGCCAGAACTGGTGCTGTGGCTCAAATGGTAGAGCGAGCCTTGAGTACAAAGAGGCTCAGGCAAAAAAAAAAAAAAAAGATACCCCAGTTTACCCACCCAGCCTACCCCCTACTTCCTTAGGGGACTGAAGCTCCACAAAGAAGAGTGACTAAGGGGCTTGCCTGGCACCCGGGGCCCCCTGAAGCCATCTCTGATCAGCTTGCTGAGGAATACCTCACCCAAGGCTAGGCTGAAGGTGCCAGACCCCAGAACTTGGCCACAGGCCTCCTCTGATGTCGATTGTGTCCTGGGGTGAGTAGAGGGGGCTGATGGATAGAATTAGCCACTAGCACAGAGCAGTTGGGGTGCAGTTACATGTTCAGTATCTGCCTGCCAACCTTCCATGTGAACTCAGTGCCACAACTATGCCCAGCCCGGAGCCTCGGAGCAGAGATAGTGAGATTTGAAAATGCCAGTTCCCTCCCCCAATCCTAACAGTCCTCCAAGCCCCAACTCAAGTCAGGGTATACACCTCGGTGGTCCGCGACTAGGCCCATGTGTGGGTAGTGTACTGGGCATTCTGAGTCCTGTGTGTGACCTTGGACCAGCAGGTAGACTATCTGTGGCCATCAGAAGGAAAAAAAATAACAACAAAACCTGTCAAGAATTTCCCCGCCTGTAATCCTAGCAACTCAAGGAGCTGAGATCTGAGGATAGAGGTTCAAAGTCAGCCTGGGCTGGAAAGTTGGTGAGACTTGTCTCCAAGGAACCAGCAAAAAGCCAGAAGTGAAGCTGTGGATCGAGAGGTAGAGCACCAGTCTGGGAGAAAATAAAAAAAGAATTGTAGCAGGCAGAAGTGGGACTCCTGCTTTCTAGTCTCGGTCAGTCCTGTCTCTCTCTGGGCTTCACTTCCCTTACCTGTAAAATGGGCAGATGGGATAAGGGACTTACAGGCAGCAGGACAAGGCTCTGCCCACTCTCATGGCCGACAAGCTTCCAGAACAGTCACAGGCTGGGTGTCCCAGGGAGGCCCCGCCTCTGTGCGATGCCTCCCCAGGCCTGCCCGCCCCAGCGCACGTCACCACCATCATGAAGCCTTCCTAGATTCCTTCCCAGAGTCCTTCCTCTCTTCCCGCCCTGGCCTCTGACTCTGTTGAACTTGACTCCATGTCTGGCTGTGGGGCAGGTGACCATTTGGAAGAGAGAAAAACAAATTGCTGTAAATCGAATCAGGCTGAGTCTGCAGTCCCCGGCCTTGTTACCAGGTGTGCATGTGTGATCCCTTGGGATCAGGGGCCAAGGGTACCCCCTATCTCACCCTGCCCTAGCTGGAGGTCCCTCTCCCCTCAGGGAGGGCCCCCCCCCCCCCCCCCCCGCTCCTCTAGCCTGAGCAGAACCTGAGCCTGCCCCATCAAGCATTGCTCAGAACCGGAACCCAGCTTGCTCCTCTCTCCCCCTTAGGCCCTGAACGCTGCTGGCTCCTCTGTCTGTCTCCAGCTAACAGCCCCAGGAGATGCCTAGCCCCTGGCGCTAACCCCATGCCAATGGCCATGCCCCCCACAGGTGTCCTCCAGGCCCCTGCTTTGGCCAGCTCTGGGATTATGAGACCCTCCCTCCAGGTCGGCTTCCTGGGTGGTCTGTGCCCCACCTCGGGCCCTCCCACCAGCCCACAGCTCCTGTGCATGGGGTTGCACAAGCTCCACCAGAGCCCGCAGGCTCCAGCTCACCTCTGCACCCCCAAACTGCCTTCAGAGGGCTCTTGGTGTCTCCCCATCTGGAGTAGTCTTGCCAGAACCTGCTTTTACTCCTGGATTTGGGGGCTCCCTGTCCCTCCCCATCCAGGGCTGCTGTTATCCCCCTCCCCCGACGCCGCTGTGGGGACAGAGGCTGGGGTGGGGGTGGGGGTAGAGATGGCCACAAGGGATAGGAATGTGTTTCCCATTCCAGGACCTGGCAGGCCTTGAGTGTGTTAGGATCATGAATCTCCCCCCCCCCCCCCCGGGCTTCGCCACACTGCCTCATTGCAATTGGGGCTCACTTATTTGCTGGCTATGAGACAAATGGCAAGGGACTCAATTTCTCTTGAGTCCCAAATTCTACCCCTACTGAAGAACAGGGAGGAAGGGCGAAGACGCAGCTCCCATTGGGCTCAGCCTCCCAGCCCTTCCTTGTTGTGTCCTCTGTGCCCGCCCCCCTCCACGGCTTTCTTAGGTCCAGGAGGCCCAGGCCTGCCAGGGTGAGGTTGGGGTGGAGAGATGGCCACCAGGCATGCTGGTGGGAACTGGAAGGGTGCCAGGAAGTGTCTGAGATTGTCCTTGGGCTGGTGTGTGACTCTGTCATTCATCAAACACTTCCCAGCACACCTTTAGTGCTGGAGATACAGTGTAACTGTTGAGAGTCTGGTCAGAGACTGGCTTAGGTTGGTTTGGCTCTTACTTGGGGAGAAGGGCCTTGGTTTCTTATCTGGAAAATGGGGATGGGGCTATGGGAAAGTGACGTATAGACCCGGGTGGGGCCCAGGACCAACTCTGTCTGAGCTCTAGCTACTGTTATCTATGGATACTGAAGTGCTCCCACACTGAAAGCAAGGAGTGCAGGATGGGTGTGATCAGGGTGCCAGGCCAGGCCAGGCCAGTTCTGCTCACTCTGAGAGTTGGGAGGGCTTCTTGGAGAAAGGTGATTTTGTGGTACAACGGGGAGGTGAGAGTTTTGTCAGGAGAGGTGCCAACAGGTATCTAGGTAGTTGGGAGTTGCCCCTGGCAGGGGAGAGAGACCCTGGGTGTACTAGCATGTGACTTGAGTGTGTAGATAGGCCCAGGGAGGGTGACTGGGTGAACTTACAATGTGACCTTCAGGGAACGCCCCCTCCACCCCAGGCCCAGGGAGGATGGGCTGTCTGAGGGGCTGCACCACAGTGCCATAGACAACCAGCAGGGGGCGCTCCTAGCCTGACCAATGATTTCCATAGAACTTGCCAGGAGGTGACCCTATCAGAAGAGCAGAGCTATGCTGACCACACACACACACACACACACACACACACACACACACGAAGCCTTGCTCACTCTCCCATGGCAAGGCGCTCCCTCCCTGCCTGACATCTGTAGCCAGCTCCAGTAGTTCCAAAACCCTTGGTGCCCCAAGCAGATGTGTGGCTCCTTGGGCCACCTGCTTGAACCCCACTGGCCCCTTTGGGGTCTGTTAGCTGGAGACAGACAGCCCTTTGGGGGCTCCCCAGAGCCAGTGTATCCCCGGGTCTGCTCAGGTTCTGGTGCCCACACCTGGGATCCTTCCTTTATAACTACCTTCCCAACCACTGCTGTTCACCCCTCATGCCCAATGCAAGGTCTAGAGAAGCACCCCCAGAGTCCAGCCTGCACTGCACACAGTAGGCCCCCAGCTTACACTCGCATGATCATGATCATTGTATCATGCTGCACACAGTAGGCCCCCAGCTTACACTCGCATGATCACGATCATTGTATCATGCTCAGGAAACAGGCCCAGAGACACAGTTACACATCCCGTGTAACACAGCCTATCACTGGGATTTGAACCCTGGTACAGCGGGTATAACCCAACAAAGATCTCCAGCTCCCAGCTCTGCTACCTCTGCTAAAGCCAGCTCCCCATCTGTGCAACCCACCAACCTCTCCCCCCACCTCCTCCTCTTTCCTCCTCCTCTTCCTCCTCCCCCCCACCTTAACACAGCTGTAGCTTACCTTGAACTAATGTCCTTTGGACACACCACCCAAGATTCTGCAAGAAAAGCCAGGCATCACCTGATACCCCCAGTCTGTCTCTGCTCCCCAGGTTCGGTTCCTCCCAGCCTTCCCCTCTGGACCCCCTTCGGGTCTGCTCCACGCACCTTTCCCTGGTCTAAGTGTTCATTTCCAATCCCCATTTCCTTCTGGCGTCTCTGGTGGGGTGCTGGGACCCAGGGTCGGTGGGGGGAGGCATCTGACTCACCAGCACCAGCCAGCACCGGCCAGTCACCTTTCCTCACCCAGCCTGTCTCCCCAGCAAAAGAGGCACGGACAGCACCACCTTCGTGGAGGTCTCGGAGGGTGACTTGGAACACCAGGCCCGGAGGGCGGCGGAGGGCCTCCCCCGGCTCACACCTCGGGGTGGGGGGGTGCTCTGGGGACTGGGGAGCAGCCTGGGGCCGGCGCCCTGGTGGCCAGGCCTGGGCTGGAGGGCAGCAGGCCCACATCTGCCTTCCCTCCAAGCCAGGCAGAGCGGAGGAGGAGGAGAAGCGGCACGGAGACCGCAGGGCCGGGACCTGTGCACACGGCCCGGCCGGCCGTGGTGGCTCCACGGTACCCAGAATCCGGCTCTCAGATGGGAGGCTCAGGGAGGGTCTGGGGGGAGGCGGGCGGGCCCAGCGTGTCCAGCAACCACGCGCCCACAGGCAGGCCTAGAGGTTCTCGGAGGCACAGAGCCGGCGGGGTTGGTCCGTAGGCGCACAGCGCCTTGGAGAGCCTGAGGCTCGGCGCAGGCTGGCTGGGTGCGGGTGGGGCGGGCGGTGGGGGCCGCAGGTGCGGAGCTGCTGATGGCACAGGGGTCCCGAGGAGCCAGCGGGGCGGGGACGTGCCGCGGGGTCGCTGCGCAGGCCCCCGCGGGGCTCACGGGGGTCTCGGAGCCCCAGGGAGACGCGCGGGGTCGTGGGGCTGCGGGGTCTTCCGGACCTGGGAATGTTTGGGGTCCCCGGAACGGGGCGCAGGGCCAGAGGATCCCGGGGTTCCGGGGCGGGGCTCACGCCCTGGGGATCGCGGGGTTAGTTCTCGGGGTCCTTGGGATGGGGGTCTCCGGGGATTTTTGTGGCCCCCGGGTCGGGACGCGGGATCATGGGGTCTGGGGTCCCCGGGGTGGGGTCAGGTAACGGTTTGAGGTTCCTGGGGCGGGGTCTCCGGGGAGGATCTTGGGGTCCCCGGGGCGGGGTCATGGGGTCTGGGGTCCCTGGGGTAGGATCTCCCCGGGCGGGGTTTCGGGGAAGATCTTGGGGTCACCGGGACAGGGTCTCAGGGCTTCTCTGGTACCTGGGGTATTGTCAGGTGTTTTGGGGTCCCCGGGGCAGGATATCCGGGGAGGGGTTCTCGGGGTCCCCGGGGCAGAGTCAGGGGGTTGGGAGGGGTTCCCGGGGCGGGGTCGGGGGTTTGGGGGGTCCCCGGGGCGGGGGCAGGGGTTTGGGGGGCCCCGGGGCGGGGGCGGGGTCAGGGGGTTTGGGGGGGGTCTCCGGGGCGGGGGCGGGGTCAGGGGGCTTGGGGGGCCCCGGGGCGGGGTCAGGGGGTTTGAGGGGGGGGTCTCCGAGGCGGGGGCGGGGTCAGGGGGTTTGGGGGGGTCCCCGGGGCGGGGACAGGGGTTTGGGGGCGTCCCCGGTGCGGGGGCGGGGTCAGGGGGCTTTGGGGGCCCCGGGGCGGGGGCAGGGGTTTGGGGGGGTCTCCGGGGCGGGGGCGGGGGCGGGGGGCTTGGGGGGCCCCCGGGGCGGGGGGCGGCGTCAGGAGGTTTGGGGGGTCTCCGGGGAGGGGGCGGGGGCGGGGGGCTTGGGGGGTCTCGGGGCGGGGGCGGGGGGCTTGGGGGGCCCCCGGGGCGGGGGCGGGGTCAGGGGGTTTGGGGGGGCCCCGGGGCGGGGGCGGGGGCGGGGGGTTTGGGGGGTCTCCGGGGCGGGGGCGGGGTCAGGGGGGTTGGGGGGGTCTCCGGGGCGGGGGCGGCGTCAGGGGGTTTGGGGGGGTCTCTGGGGCGGGGGCGGGGTCGGGGGGTTTGGGGGGGTCTCCGGGGCGGGGGCGGGGTCAGGGGGTTTGGGGGGTCTCCGGGGCGGGGGCGGGGTCAGGGGGTTTGGGGGGGTCTCCGGGGCGGGGGCGGGGTCAGGGGGTTTGGGGGGGTCTCCGGGGCGGGGGCGGGGTCAGGGGGTTTGGGGGGGGTCTCCGGGGCGGGGGCGGGGTCAGGGGGTTTGGGGGGTCTCCGGGGCGGGGGCGGGGTCAGGGGGTTTGGGGGGGTCTCCGGGGCGGGGGCGGGGTCAGGGAGTTTGGGGGGGTCTCCGGGGCGGGGGCGGGGTCAGGGGGTTTGGGGGGGGTCTCCGGGGCGGGGGCGGGGGCGGGGGGCTTGGGGGGCCCCCGGGGCGGGGCGCGGGGCCGGGGGTCGCTCCGCGCCCGCCCCGCCCTCCTCCCCCGCCCGCGCGGGGGGCGGCCCGGCGGCGGCGGCGGCGTCGCACGCTTCCTGCGGGCGCGGCCGCTGTGGGCGCGGAGCCGCGAGCGCGGCGCGAGCGAGGCGGAGCCGGCGGCCGAGCGGACCCCGAGCCACAGCGTCGAGCGCCGCCGCCGCCGCCGCCGCGCAGCCCCGCCGCGCCGGAACAAAGGCCCCGCCGCCGCCCGCGCCGCCGCCATGAAGCCGGGGCCGCCGCACCGCGCCGGGGCCGCCCACGGGGCCGCCGCGGGGACCGGGGCCGCCGCCGCCGCCGCCTCCGGGGCCCGCGGGCTGCTCCTGCCGCCGCTGCTGCTGCTGCTGCTCGCGGGGCGCGCCGCCGGGGTGAGTGCCTCCCCGGCCCCCGGGACCCCGGGACCCCGGCCCCCGCCGCGGCCGCCCGGGCGGTTGGGGTGGGGGTCGGGTCCCCTCGCCGTCCCCGCGGCGCCGGAAGGGCCTGGCGGGCGCGGGGTCGCGTGCGGGCCGGGCTGGGTGTGTCCGGGCCTCGTGGGTGTGCGCACGCCGCGGCCGGCTCCCGCGCCGGGTGGGGGGCGCGCGTGGGCTGGTCGCCGGCTCCCCCCGCCCCGTACGGCGGCCGGCAGGGCGGCGCGGGGGCGATCGTGAAGGTGACCCGCGGGGTGGGGGAGCGGTGACCCCGCACGCCCGCGGGGGACCTGGGTGCGGGACCTGTGGGGCGGGAGCGCGGGGAGGCCGCGGCCCCGCGTGGCTGGGCCGCCCCGCCCCCACCGTGCCCCGGCCGTGGGCGGGGGGGACCCCCGGGTGGGCGTGTGCGCGCGTGTGCCGGGCCGTGGACGCCTGTGCGTGTGCGCGCGTGTGTCCGCGCGGGCGTGCCCGTGTGCGGGGTGCCACCCCTGCCACGCGCGCGTGGCTGGGCCCGGGGCCCCCGAGGGGTGCGCGGCCGTGGGGCTGAGCCGGGTCCTCCCTGTGGGGGACCCCGGTCCCCCGCGAGCTCACCCCCCCCCCACTGCACACGTCCGGATTCTGTGCTGGCGGCGGTGGGCTGGAGATTTCTGGGTCACACCCCCTTGCTTCACCCCAGGAACAATGCTGTCCTCTCTTGCCAGGCTGAAAAGACCCCACCCTTTCGGGGGACCCCAGTGCCAGCCCAGCGGCCATTCTGTAGTGGGGACAGGTGTGTGGGGAGGGTGGGGGCTTCTCTGTGCCTTCCCGGACCCCCAGGCTCCTCTGGCTGTGGGAAGTTGGGGGCAGACCCGCGGAGGGTGCCTGGTGTATCCAGGTTTTACAAGTGGGGCGAGGAGGAGCACCCCCTCCCCAGGTCTGGGGTCACCTCGTCCATGGCCGTTTTAAGAGACCATTCCAAAAAAAAAAAGACAAACGGAAGGCTTGGGATGGCAGTCCTGGCTTCACAGCCATGCGTGCTGTGGTTTGGGGGAGTAAGTCATCCTAGCCCTCTGAGCCCTGGGGTCCCCTTAGTGAAATGGGGGTGCTGACACCCTCCCCAGAGGAATGGGACCGAAGCACTCTGGAAGGTTTGGGAGGAATGGAGTGCAGAGGATGGGGGACAAAGTGTTTTAGCCCCTGGAGGTCCGCTCCACCCAAGAGCAAGGCCAGAAACAGGCCTCCGGAGGTGTGGGGGGCCCCGGGGCCTCCAGGGGCAGTGAGCACCCTGCGTCAGGTGGGCCGGGGTGTCAGGAGGAGGTGGCTTGCTGCCCCAGGGGCCGGGCCGCTGGGGCAGGGCATTGCCGGCTTCTCACCTGGGAGTTAGAGGGTTAAGAGGTGGAGCCTGGTTGCCTGGGTGCTGCCCAGGGAGGGTGGCACAGAGACTAGAGACTGTGGTGGGGGCTCCGAGGACATCCTGGGATGGGCCGTGGCTGGCTTCGAGGGGAGGGACGAGACGACCCCTGGTCCGCCCTGACAGGGCGTGTGGGATGGCTGGGGGGGGAGGTGGGAGGAGCCACGTGTCTCCTCAGGCTGTGGGTGGTGAGTGTGGGGGGGAATCCCAGCATCTGTCCTGAGGGACCAGGTGACCAGGGCCACCCACAGCGTCTTCAGAGGACAGGTCCTCCCGGACACGTTAGCATGGGACACACGTTCTCCCGAAGTCCAGGTCTGGAAGGGCAGTGCTGTGCTGCTTGGTGTGACTTGAAGCCTCTCCATGGCAAGAGTTTTCTAGTTGGTGGCTGTGTGGCTAACGAAGGTCACTTCGCCTCTCGGAGCCTTAGTTGCTTCCTCTGAGAAATGGGGGTGTGGGAATGGCGGGAAAGCTTCGAGCGCCCCGTGAATGTAGAGTGTGTGGCTGTGTGGGGGGAAGGCTCCTTCAGCACCCTTTCTGTTCCTCTATGCATCCAGTGCCCCGCCCCCTCCAGGCTGTTCTGATTGGCTGGGGGTGGGGTTGCCTGGTAGGGCTGTCTTCAGGGTAACCATGGAAGGTGGGGGGGGGGACCCGGGACTATTGCAGGCCAGGTTGTGAGTTGACCCCCAGTGGGGTGGTCGCCCCTGGGCTGCAGACACCCACTGTGGGATCTGGGGTCCTCTGGGTGGGTGGCGTGGGAGGGTCCTGGAGGAGGCAGCTTCTGCCCTGCCCCTCTGCCCTCTGGGGACAGATCCTTGTCAGGGGACAGCTGTGGCGTGGTGGCTGCCTGGGAGGCGCCCAGCTGGGATTAGAAGCTGGGGCCCGCTGCTCTCTGGGGCGGGGTGTGTTTCTTCTTGGTCCCAGTGTCGGGGTTGGTCGCAGGTGAGCTCAGCTGGAGGAAAGCAGTGTGGCCTTCCCGGATTGGGTACCGTGTCCCCAGGGTGGCCCGGGGTGGGGCTGCTCTGGGAAAAGCTGGGCCAGCAGTGAGCAGGGTCACGCCACCTCCCAGGGAGGAGGTGGAGAAGCCTCTTCCAAGCAGGGCGGGCAGCCGGTGTCCCTCCTACCCCCAAAGTTGTTGGGGGAGAGGGCTGGGCCATTTTCCTGAGTCTACAGTAGGGTACCTGAAGGCTGGAGCCCACTGGGCCATCTGGGGACAGGAGGCTGGGAGTCTCCATTCTCGGCTGGCAGGGCCGGGCAGGGTTTGGAACAGCTCCACACCTCTCAGGGCTAAAAAACTGGGCTGCCAGCAGCCCTGCCCGCCCAGAGCACCTCAGCACGTGCTTTGTTTATCTGGTCCTGAGGACACTCATAATAAGATGACGCAGGAGCGATCCATGATCAGAACCCCCATTTTACAAATGAGGAAACTGAGGCACAGAGAAGTTAAGTGACACGCTTCCAGTCACAACCAGAGTAGCTGGATTGAGACAAGACCTGGCCACAGCCCCAACTCCACACCTTCTTGCTGTGTAATCTTAGGCAATTTATTTCATTTCTCTGGGGCTTCCCTCCTCGGAACATGATCCTCCTATTAACTACTGTCTGTGTGTTCATTGTAATTTTGTTTTCACTGCTGAGATTTGAACTCAAGACTTTGCACTTGTTAGTCAGATGCTCAACCATTTAATTCATGTCCCCAGCTTTTTTTTATTTTTTGTTTCCGTTATTTTTCATATAGTGTCTTGCAAGTTTTGTCAGGGGGCCATTCTTCTGCCTATCCCTTCTGAATAGCTGGGATTACAGTTGTGAACTATCATGCCTGCTTTCTTTTGTTGAGTTTGGTGACTGGCTAACTTTTTTGGCCAGACTGTCCTCAAATTTGCATTCTCTCAGTCTCTGTTTCCAAGTAGCTGGGATGACAGGAGCTAGCAAGCCAGTTCCATTATTACTATTATTGTTGTTACTATTATTACTATTACAGACAGAGCTTACTATTAGCTTAGGTTAGCCTCAAATTCAAAATCCTCCTGCCCTACCCTCTTGAGTGTTGGGATTACAGGCATTTGCTACCATACCCACTTAGGAGATACTGTTGGGTTGTTGTCTTTTTAGCAGGCAGGGTGTCTCTTCTCTTTAATTCTGGCAATGTCTTTATGTTAAGTGGCAAGTTGAAAACGGGGGAAGGAGCTACTTGCAGCTCTTATTCTACAACTCAGACTGTGGCATATATAGAGGGGTGATTCTGAGGACTGTGGGGGCCGAGGTGGGAGAGAGCTTTGTGAACTGAGCACGTTGTGTGTGAGGGGCTCATGTCAGGACCGCGTGGTCAGGTAGCACAGAGAGGAAGCCTTCCGAGTCTTTGGACAAGGAAGCTCCCTCCCCAGGGTGCCCTCCCCCCCCCATGTGTGCCCCCGCCCCAGCGTTGGGGGCCCACTCTGCACACGTGCCCAATGCTCAGGTAGGCCTGCCCTGGCCTCCTCTGACCCTTAGAAAGCTGGGTGGAGCCTGGGTCCCGGATGCTGGCCCTGTAGCCTTGAAGATTTTCTCTGGCCTGACAGAGTCGGGTGGAGAGAGACCGCATGCGGGGTCCCCTAATAGTCCCGAGTGGCATTGCTCACACAACGCACTGGACCCCAGGGTCCATGCTGCACCTGGACAGAGAGAAGGTTCAGATGGTGCCTGATGTGCAAGACAGAAGGAAGCTGGACTCTTATCTAGCTGCCTCCCCCCCCCCCCCGCTCCCCCCCCCCCCGCCGTGCAGCTGGGGACCGTGAGGCTGGCAGGGTCCCCTTGTGTGTCAGGCGAGGGCTGTGGGCTGAGAGGCGCCAGGGCTGCACAGGGCAGGCCTGTGGGCTGAGCACCCGGGTGCTGCCACCGTGTCTGGCAGGGACCGAGTTGCTGCGGCTCTGGGTTGCAGCCCAGCTTTCCTGGAGCCCTGTGATTTTGTGTCTGGAAGGGGCAGGGTGGCCAGAGTTATGGGCTGCCCAGGCCCAGCCCCTTGCTCCTTCAAGCCTCCTGAACCCCATGCCAGCCAGAGCAGAGTCTAGGCTGGGCCTGGCCCCTTGTGGACTTCCTCGGGCATAGCGTTCCTCCACATTCCGGGAGCACCGGGCCTGTCGACAGACAACTCACTTGTCTTGGCTCTCAGCCGCCCAAGATTCCAGGCCAGGGAGCCTTCACTTCCGGCCCCCCTCTGTCCAGAGCAGGCCCAGGCAGAGGGGTGGACGCTCCCCTCCCCCACTAACTAGGCCCAGTCTCAGTGCCAAACAGGAAGCTGTGATTATAGGGGAGTCTGAGCGGCCTAGGCTGAGGGCCCAGTGTCGGGTGGGGAGGGATGGCCCCACTCCTACCTGGCTGCTGAGGGAGGAGGGCAGAGACTGCCCATGCTGGCCTTGTGTACTACCCTCCATGACCCCAGCCTGGGGGGCTTTGCCTTCCACCCACCGTCCCTGTCCCCCTGCCGTCCTCGGTGCTGATGTCTGGGGCCTCCAAGCTTAAGGGTGCAACTTGAGCCCACTAGTCTAGGGTGAAAATCCTGGATCTTCCAGTTTCTTTCTTTTTTTTTTTTTTTTTGCTGGTCGTGGAGCTTGAACTCTGAGCCTGGGCACTGTTGTGAGCTCTTCAGCTCAAGGCTGGCACTCTACCACTTGAGCCATAGCACCCACTTCCAGCTTTTTCTGTGTATGTGGTGCTAAGGAATCGAACCCAGGGCCTCATGCATGCAAGGCAAGCGCTCTACCACTGAGCCATCTTCCCAGCCCCATCTTCCAGTTTCTTGCTGTGTGACTTTGGCAAGTTCACTTAACCTATCTGAGCTTCAGTCTCTTCTTTTTTTAATTAAAAAAAAATGTGCCAGTCCTGGAGCTTGCATTCAGGGCCTGGGCACTGTCCCTAAGCTTTTGTGCTCAAGGCTAGCATTCTACGACTTGAGCCACAGCTCCATTTCCAGCTTTTTGGTAGCTAATTGGAGTTAAGAGTCTTATGGACTTTCCTGCCCAGGCTGGCTTTGAACCATGATCCTCAAACCTCAGCCTCCTGAGTAGCTAGGATTACAGATGTGAGCCACTGGCACCTAGTTTAGTCTTTTCTTTAAAATGGGGTCTCTGAGTTGTTAGGGGGTGAATACTATGGGATAATAAAGTAAAACTGAAAAAGTTAAGTAAACAGTGGGGGTCCTTCTGCCAGGGCGCGTTTCTTCCTCTTACCCAAACTGGCTATTTATTTAGTCCTGGGGCTTGAACTCAGGGCCTGGGCACTGTCCCTGAGCTTCTTTTATTCAAGGCTAGCACTCTACTACTTGAGCCACAGCGCCTCTTCTGGCTTTGTCTGCGTGTGTGGTACTGAGGACTTGAACCTAGGGCTTCGTGCATGCTAGGCGAGCGCTCTACCACCAAGCCACACTCCCAGTTCCCTGAACTGGCTTTTGATCTTTGCCTGCACTCTTGTTCTTGCCCAGGAGCCACTCTTGGGGGTCAGGGGCAAGATTACCCATAGGAACCACTTGGGCACGGTCGTGGGTGGTTCTCAGCACAACCAAGGCCGAGGACCGTCTTGACAGAAAGCACTGAGCTGGGACTCCAGATCAGAGCTGGCGGGATTCAGGCCAGATCAGAGGCCTGCAGGGCTCACTTTGCAGGCATTGAGTTCTCTTCCGTGGTGGGCGGCCTCAGTCCAGCCTCGGGGCAGAGGATGAGAGGCACCAACACTGGAGCCCGGGTTGCAGTCCTGGGTCTCCAGACAGACCTGATTGTGCGCAGCATGAGCCCAAGACCTGGCTGTACCAGCTGCTCCCCTCAGTGCTCCTGGCCAGGAGCACCTGGGCTGCGTTCCACCTGCCGCCCACCCAGGCCTGGCTGCAGTGAGCTGGTGATCTGACCTTAGGTAGGCCCTCGATGGTGGGAGGATCTGGGGAGCTGCTTAGCACCCCGGCTAGGGCTGGTTCTGTGCCCTCGGTGTCTCAGTGAACCTCAGACCCCTCCCCCAGGTTGGCAGCCTTCCCCCATCTAGCAGGTCAGAGAGGTCTTGCTGCCACCTCAGATCACACATCCCGTATGGAGGGTGGGGAAGGACAGGGGAGGTGGAGTCAAGTGTTTGGCTGCTCCCTCCCCCCAAGTCTCTAAAGTCCTGTCCCCCTTTCTGTTGCTGGTCTTGTCATGACATCTGTAGGGCCTCAGTTTTCTGCAGGGGGGAGGGGGTTGGGGTGGTGGGTTCTGATGAAGCTACCCTCCTTGTGTTGGGATGGACTGTGGGCTTCCAGGCTGCAAGCCCAGTGCTGCTTCTCCCTGGGTTCAAGCTCGACCCACACCACCCTATGTCTTCCAGCTCCCTCACACTACCAAGCAGGCCCCCACCCACTGCTCCCCACCCTGCCTGCCAGCCCAGACTTAATGAGAGTCATTTAGAATCAATTGCCAGCAGGAGCTGGGAAATCTAATTGCAGCAAACGCACTGCCAATTCCACTGCTGGTATGTTAGGCTGCTGGAGGGCCTTGAGAGGGGGCGTCCCTGCCCAGCAGGATCCTCTGCGGAGGGGGTCCCCTGGGGCCCATGCACCTGCCCCTCTCCTGTGCCAGAGGGGGTGCGAGGTCCTTGCCCACCCCTCAGGTCACTGGGCCTCCCGGGCTGGACTGTCCCAGGGTGTGTGCAGCGGAGTCCCCTTCCTGGGCTCACCATGCGCTCCCTGTGTTGGGGACAGTAAGGTACAGGTGGCTGTGAGGACATCAGTGATGCAGCCGGTGCTTGCTGAGGCCCAGGCAGGCCCTGTCCCCCCCCCCCCCCCCCCCCGCCATGGCGCTCCATCGCTGGGTGCTGTCACTCCAGGGCACGCGCTCAGGGCCTGGGCTCAGCAGTGGGCCCGGCTCTGCTGGGGTGTCAAAGGCCTGGCATAGCTCAGGGTGGCTGCACCTGTGGTAGCAGGGCCCTGTGCTGGGGACGGTGGGAGCTGGGCTGTGCCAGGTGTCCTGCCAGGCTGGGAGGTGCGTTCGTGGTGTGTGAGGTTCTGGGCCTTGTGGAGAAGGAGGAGGAACTGCTCCCGCCCCCCCCCCACCTCCCCAACCTCCAAATCAGGGGCAGACTGCAGCCCTACCACTGGCAGCTGAGGAAGGCGGGCAGATGGTTCTCAACCCACAGCCAGTCTCCGTTTCTAGCTGGGGTCGTGATGGCGGTTCTTGACGCGTTAGGCTGTGCCCTGGCTTACAAAGTGCGCCCTCGCCGTAACCAGTCAGCCTCGACTTAAAAGCTTAGCTTGTTTGGTTTTGGTTTTGTGTTGTCAGTCATGGGGCTGGAACTCTGGGCCTGGGCGCTGGTCCCTGTGCTCTTCAGCTCAAGGCGAGTGCTCTACCACTTCTGGTTTTCTGGTGGTTAATTGGAGATAAGAGTCTCACGGTCTTTGAAACCGCAATCCTCAGATCTCAGCCTCCTGAGTAGCTAGGATGACCAGTGTGAGCCACCGCCACCGGCGCCTGGCCGCTTAGTTTTCACAATGAACCTTCTCGATGATTGTCATCTCACAGGTGACTCCCCTAGCCTCTCCACGTTGGATGGAGAAGAGCTTGGTGACCTCTCCAGTCACACCAGGGGCATGATCAGTTAGGTCTAGGCCAGTTGAGGGCTGGGCAGGAGTCCAGGACCGGGTCCCAGTCTTTATCATGGTGCTGACCTGCCATTTCCCCCCACCCCACCCCACCCCACCCCGGCATTGACTGTTATCTGCTGTGCCTGTCCTGTGTGGGCGCTGCCGCCTGACCTCAGGAAGCTTCCAGGTGGGTAAAGCAGGGAATGGGGAAACTGAGGAGTTGGCCTTCACTCTGGGACTCAGCGAGGGGCAGCGGGCACTCAGAGGTGGGAAGCTCATGGTATATTGAGGAGCTAGAGGGCGCAGGGGTGCGGGAAGGGAGCACTGTGTCTGTAGGGGTTTCCCATGAGTATGTTGTTTCACTGGGGCCTGGCCCTGTGCTTTAACCATACATGGAAGACCCCAGTGGACAGGGATGATCTGCTGGCTCAAGGAGGGCTCTAGGCCTAAGTGGGGGCGGGGGTGCGCTCTTGTCTTGCAGGCAGAGGGTGTGCTGATGTGTGCAATGGGGTCAGATGCCTTGAAGAGCATTTGCCACATGTAAAAGCTCAGTTCAACCTTGCTGGGTGTTGCTCACACCTATGAGCTCCTGTGGAGGCTGAGATCTGAGGATTGTGATTCAGAGCCTGGCAGGGTAGGAAAGACTGTGAGACTCTTATCTCCAATTAATCACCAAAGAGCAGGAAGTAGAACCGTGGCTCAAGTGATAGAGCGCTAGCACCCAGGCCCTGAGTTCAAGCCCCAGGACTGGCACAAAAACAAAACCTATTAAAAAAAAAAAAAACAACCCTCAGTTCATACCTTGCAATCCCTCAGTTCAGCTGATACCAATACCTTGATTTTACCCGAAGTGGAGAAAGAGGCCCAGAGAAGTGAACAACTCATCTAGGCTCACAGAGTAAGTGGCCCAGTTGGGATTTGAGCCCCAAATGCGTGGCCTGGTCCTGTCTTGTGCAGAGGCTGCCTCTGCTGCTTGGAGCATGAGAGCTATGGGGGCCCCACGGCGGGGGGGGCTTGCTGGGGGCCCCAACTTGTGTGGCTGCTGGGGCAGTGTGTGTGAGACCCAGGCCAGGAATGGCTGGGGGCCCTGACCTCCACATGGGGGCAGCTCTCTGTCAGGCTGGGCCTATGCTGAGGCAGGGTAGCCCCGGCTGGGGACAGGTGAACTGGAAATGACAGCAGCTCATGGAGCTTTGGAACTCCTCTGGTCCAAGTTGCTTATTGTCCCAAAAGAGAAACTGAGGTCAGTGTGTTGGTTTCACGTCTCGAGTCCGTACATTGGAGGACGTTGAAGCCCTGAGCAGCACAACTGCTGCCTGAAGTACCAGCAGGTTAGCGGCTGAGCTCCTGGGCCCTGGCCAGGGCTCCGTTCGCCATACGGTATTTGGTCTCTTCTGCTTCTGCTTTGCCCAGCATTCAGGCCCAGTTTCACTTCTTCTTCCAGGAAGCCTTCCCTGACCACCCCACCCATACCCCCATGCCCAGTCCATGCCCCTCCGTGTGTCCAGTGTAGCTCCTGGACCTCATCCCTTTGCCCGGGGGGGGTGCTGTTCTGCTGCCTGCCACCAAGGCCTCGTGGGCACAGGGCAGGCCATCCTCCCTCCTTCCTGCCCACCAGTGGGCTTGATTCCTCCGCAGACCGTTCTTTCTCCAGAAACCTCTCCCCCTCCCAAGCCCAGCCCAGGTGTCCCTTCCCAGCTCCCAAGCCCCCTGGACTCCCCCTCCTCCTGTCCTTCCTCTCTCTCCGGCACCTCTTCCAGTTCTGATTCTTTGCCAAGCCCTAATTCTGTTCCACTGCACATAGGCTCTGCCCCCCCCAGGGGTTGTGTCCCCTCCCCCACCCTCCCTCACAGCTGCGAATCCTGCATTACATCATCTCCCTGTCAACCTGCAGGTACCTAGTCTCCTTCTGACACTGCTACATTGTTTCTCTCTGTTGTTCACACGTCCTGAGTCTGTTTTATTCCTAGCTCTCCCAGCAGTCACACCTTGTGCTTTCTCCCCACTCCCACGTGACCCTCCAAGCTTGGAGAAGAGGTAGCTAGAGGGGTGCGCCTGTCTGGCCTCAGGTGACTGAAGGGGAGGGTGGAGAGGAGAAGGGGGCACGGGACCCCTCTGGACCCCATCTTGCCTGAGGGTGGGTGCTGGGCTGCTCTCTCAGCCCTCTCCTTCCTCCCCCCCCCCACTTCCTCTTCCAGCTTTGGTTGCAGTTTTCCCTCCTCCCTCGCTCCCTCCCTCCTCGCCTTCCCCTCTCCCTCCTCCTGCTCTGATACCTGGAGACCCTCCAGCCCTCTCTGGTTGGTTGGAGCCTCCCATCTCCTCTTCTGTGACTCAGTGGGACGGGACCTGAGGACTCCCCTAACTCAGGTCTAGGTCCAGGGGCACGACTCCCATAGCAGAGCCCACCCTGGCCTGTGAGACTGAGCCCTGAGCCAGGGTGGCAGTGGGGACCAACAGCTCTGATGACCGTCCCGCCCTGGCTTGTCCTCTGGAAGCTAAGCCCCGTTTTCAGGAGAGGTGGGGTACAGGGGCGTTTGGGCCGGTCTGGAGGGGTGGGGCTTGGGTGGAGGAGCTGGGCTCTCCCACAGGTGGCTCCGGGCGTGTTTCTGTCCAGACTCGGGTCTGGGCGTGTTTTGCACACATACGTGTGGGTGTTGCCCTGTGCTTGGGCCGAGGCACAGGGCTGGGGGCTGTTTTACACTGAGGGGTGTCTTACACCTTTCTCCTTTCCCACCTGCAGCTCCTTGGGGATGGAGGATGGTGGGAGAGGCCGGGAGACATATGTAGAAGTGTGCACAGCGACACAGAAACAGGGACGCCCCTATGCCCTTCTCCGTGTGTTCACGTGGCCAGGTCTAGCCCTGCGTGGGCGTCTAAGCCCCCCCCCAGGTGTGTGCTCACGGGTGGATGTGGGTTGGCCTGGAGACACCCCAACGTGCCTGAGCACACACAGACACAGAGCCAGGGCTCCGAGCTGCCTGGCCTGTGTCTGCCCCTAATCCCAGGTCTTAATCCCAGGGCCCGGGGAGCCTCGGCTCAGGGCAGCTGGTCATCTGGCCTCCTTGGGTGATTAAGACCAGGGTGGAGGGGCGGGGCTCTGCCCCCTCCTCTTCCACTCCTCCTGTGTAGGGTGGGCTCTGTGTGATGTCCTCAACCCCAGGGGCAGATGGGAGGAGGGGAGTGAGGGAGAGAGGCCACCTCATCCACACTCTTTACCAGGAGCCTTCTTTCTAAACTCTGGGGAACTCAAGATTTTCAGGATGCCTCCTCCCCTCTCTATTTCTCCACCCACCTCCCCCTGCCCAGCACTGGGGCTGGGACTCAGGGCCTGGGAGCGGTCAATGTTCCTTCACATGGCTCTGACCCTTGAGCCATGCCTCCACTTCCAGCTTTCTGGTGGTCCACTGGAGCTAAGAGTTTCATGGACTTTCCTGCTCAGGCTGGCTTCAAACCTTGATCCTCAAATCTTAACCTTCTAGCGTAATGGGCTTGAGCCTGGCACCGGGCACACTTCCGATGAAGTAGAAAGATGAGGTCTAACCGCGAGAGGTCAGCTTTGAGGCCCGAGCGGGGATGCGTGACCACCAGGGACAGCGCTGAGCACTAGGATACAGAGGCTGCTGTGAGGAGGGGGCCCGAGTTCCTGGGGCATTTGGAGGCACGGGGGGACCCTGGTGGCTGTGCCCATCATGGCAGTGTGCCAGCGGTTCCCAGCGGAGTCAGGGTGGCCTGCTCAGCATGGGGGGGGGCTGGGGGAGCTTGCTCTGCTGGGGGGCGCTGCAGGTGTGACACGTGGTGGGGTCTCCCAGGGGAGGGGCACGCAGGCCGGCTCTCGTGTTCCCACAGAGCTCGGGCCTCTACTGGTCAATCCCTGGCCTTGGGCAGGCATGGGGCTCAGGGGCCAGGAAGTGTGTTGGGGTGGGGAAGGAGGAGTAGTGGACACAGGGGTGCAGGCCCTCCCCTGTGTCCTGGGCTTGGGGAGCAGCATGGTCCTTTCTTGCCCAGTGATGTCTGGCTCTGTGTCCATCCATTCCAGGTCCCCTGGCACACACGGCCTTCTACAGAGAAGGTTCCTACGTGAGGCCTTGGACATGTGTGCGCGCGCTCTCTCTCCTCTCTCTCCTCTCTCTCTCCTCTCTCCTCTCTCCTCTCTCTCTCCTCTCTCTTTCCTCTCTCCTCTCTCTCTCCTCTCTCCTCTCTCTCCTCTCTCTCTCTCTCTCTCATCTGGGCTGTCCTCCCCCCAGCTCTGTTCTCTGAGGGAAAGGATATAGCTGGTGTGCTTGGGGTCAGGTGGCAGAAGCCGAGCGCCCTGGCCATGGCAGTGAGGAGGGAGGGGTTCTGGTGGAGGGGATGTGTGGACTGAGTGGGGTGGGCAGGAGACTGGGGTCCCCCTCAGCTCTGTGGGACCTGTGCTGTGGACTGGGGGTGGGGGCTGGTAGGACACGGGGATACCCTTGAGCCCTACAGAACTGGTGGGGTATCATGAGAGGATGTGGGGCACTGGGATTCCTCTGGTTCCATGCACCACCCCCTCACTGGGAGCCAGAGGGGATAGGGGGGTCCTGAGTCATTCCTAGCCCCCCCTTCCCCAGGTCCTCTGTGCCCGCTGCCCTGCAGCCTGAGCCTCTGTGAGGTCACCTAACTCATAACCAGTCGGAGGCAGAGGACTGGGGGTGCGGTCACACCTGGGGTTCAGCTGTGGGGGTGTGGGGCTGCCGAGCACGGGGCCAGAGCACCTGGCGGCTGGGGCCTGCGCTCAGCCCTTTGGCCTTTGTGAATGGAGGATGGAAACCTGCCCGGGGCTCGGCGGCTGCCAGCTGGCCAGGTTGGAGGCGGGTGCCTGCGGGCCACGGCGAGGTGGGCCGCGGTGCGGGGTGGGCCTGGCACTGGTGCCCGGCGTCTGTCCTCCTGCTGCCCCATACGCCCACAGCCAGCTGGGTGCAGGCGGGCCTCATCTGACCACTGGGGTCCACACATGTTTCTGCCCTTCCTTGGCAGGGACATGTCCCCCTTCCCACCCCCCAGGGCAGCCCATGGGGGCCTCGGGACCCCGGAAACATCAGCCAGGCCCTGTCCAGTGGCCCCATTTGGTTGCAGCCATCAGACAGGATAGGGACAGCCCAGGCACATGGCACACCTCACACGCAGCCTTTGCCAGGCACAGAGAGGCGGCTACCCGCCGAGGGCTGCCGGTCCACAGGTAAGGGCTGGGCAGGGGAGATGCCCAAACTGGGGAGGAGGGGCAGGATGAGACAGGGAACTCCGCTTCTCGGGAGGATCTGAATTCAAGTCCAGGCCCTGCTGTGTGGCTTCAGGAAAGAGCCCCTTTCTCTGAGCCTCAGTTTGACATTTCTTTTTTGTTTTGTTATGGGACTTGAACTCTGGGCCCGGGCGCTATCCCTGAGCTCTTCAGCTCTACCACTTTGAGCCACCGCGCCACTTCCGATTTTCTGGGGGTTTATTGGAGATAAGAGTGTCATGGTCTTTCCTGCCCGGGCTGGCATTTGAACCGAGATCCTCAGATCTCAGCCTCCTGAGTAGCTCGGATGACAGGCGTGAGCCAGGTGACCCTGGCTGCTACATTCTTTAAACATCAGCTTCGCTCATTTACGGCACCTGCCTGCCCACCCCCTTTGGTTTGTCTTCCCACTATTTCAGTCGCCTGCACTCAGCCACAGCTTGAAAACATGCAAATGGAAAATTTCACAAATAAACATCTCATCTGTTAAATTTTTTTTTATTATTTTTTGTCACCCCTTCCCTTGCGCTCTCCCAGTTTTCTCCTCCCATGCCACCCACAAGTTGTATAGTTCAACCCAGTGTCTAGTGCGGACCACGGCTGCATTTGTTCACTTTGTCCCTCTATTTCTGGGCCTCCCCCACCCTCCCAAAGACAGATAAACCAACCAATGACAGAAACAAAAGAAAAAAAAAACAGCCATAAAGAAAAAGACGTTTCATTTCCTGGTGTTTATTTCCATGCGTCGGCATTGCGCCTGTGTATGCCTCTCCTGTGTGTTCTCTGCTTATCAGGTTTTTCTTTGCCAGTCCTAGGCTTGAACTCAGGGCCTGGGCACAGTCCCCATGCATCTCAGGCCTCATGCTTCTTTTTGCTCAAGGCTACCACCCTACCACTTTAGCCACAGCGCCACTTCGGGCTTTTTCTGTGTATGTGGTACTGAGGAATGGAACCCAGGGCTTCATGCATGCGAGGCAAGCACTCTACCACTGAGCCACCTTCCCAGCCCAGCTCATCAGTTTGAAATTGCACCCTTGTATATGGGGTGGGCACATCCCCCACTCTGTTACCTGCCCATGATCACTTACAGTGTCCTGGTGCTGTTGTCCAGGTGATGCTGTTTTACTGAGCGGTTTCCCCAAAGCATGAGAACAAGGACGCACAGTGACACCTGTGTAAAGCACGAAGCATGGATGAACTCCCTGTCCACGTGGCCACACTGCGAGGGGGCTTGGATTAGGTTCTCTGTGGCCCCATGCCTCCCAGTGTGTCTGCAGGGTTATGCTAGCATCCCCAATTTCAGAAGACTTTTATCACTCTGAAAAGAAACCCTAGTGCCTATAATGTTAGCTTCTCCTGAGGCAAGCCCCAGTATTGGCACATACATGTGCACACACATGCACACACACACACACACACACACACACACACACACACACACACACACACACACACACACACACACACACACACACACACACACACACACACACCTCCCTAGACTTGTCTGTATATCCTGTTTCTCCCTGACCACCAAGTCCTAGTACCCCCCCCCATCTGCTTTCTGTCCTGTGATTTGCCAAATCCCAGACATTTCATTTGATGAAGCCATTCGGTATGGAGTTTATTATTGTAACTGATTCTTTGTTCTTTTGGCAGGAAGGGGTTAAACCCCAGACCGTATTCTTTCTCTGCAGACCCTCTGCCACATGAGCCACTCCCTCCCTCCCTGGGTGTTTTAGGTTATTTTCCAGATAGAGTCTTGGCTTTGTTCTTTTTTTTTATTTATTTTTTTTTATTTTTTGGGGGTCCGGTCGTGGGGCCTGAACTCTGGGCCTGGGCACTGTCCCTCAGCTCTTCAGCTCAAGGCTAACACTGTACCACTTGAGCCACAGCGCCACTTCCGGCTTTTTTCTTTTTGCTTATGTGGTGCTGAGGAATTGAACCCAGGGCCTCGAGCATGCAAGGCAAGCGCTCTACCACTGAGCCACCTTCCCAGCCCCTTGGCTTTGTTCTTTACCTGGGTCACAGACCACAATCTTCCTACCTGTGCTTTTTTTTCTTTTTTTTTTTTTGTCGGTCATGGGGTTTGAACTCTGGGCCTGGGTGCTGTCCCTCAACTCTTCAGCTCAAAGTGAGCATTCTACCACTTGAGCCACTTTCGGTTTTCTGGTGGTTGATTGGAAATAAGAGTCTCATGGAAATAAGTCTTTCCTGCCCAGGCTGGCTTTGAACCTCGGTCCTCAGATCTCAGCCTCCTGAGTAGCTAGGGTGACAGGCTGAGCCACTGGCACGTGGCTCTTTTTCTTTTGGAATGTGGACAGATGTTCTCGTTTTTCTGAAAGAGGCACACGTGGCGTCATGTGGAAGCCCTCTGTGTAACGTTCAGGGGAGCTGCTGGCTGGGTTTTCTGAAGTGGCTTCACATCCCGCCGGTGGTTGGTCCTGCCAGTCTGGTGTTGCTCATCCTTTTGACCAAGTCCCCGATGCTTCTTGCCTCTGCTCATCCCTCAGGTGGGTGGGTGTGGGGCACGGTCATGGGACGAGGCAGGGGACTACTGCCAAACGGGGGAGAGATTAATCTCTGGAGGGTGGTCGAGAAGGCACCGCAGCATGATCCCGTGAAACGTGCTGCCAGGCACTCGGTAGGTGACCAGGGACAGGAGGTAAAGGGTTTGTGGGGAGATGCTGGGGTGGTGGGAATCACACCCTATCCCATCCCCGGCCAAGGAAAAGAGGAAGAAATCTGCCTGCTAGCCCTGGGCTGTGGTAAGAGCCACTGCTTTGTTCTTGTGCCTCTCTGGGCTGGGTTGCCGTCCCATTTTCCGATGAGGAAACTGAGTCTCTGGGCAGGCAGCTGGCCTTGGGTTTCCAAGCTGAGAGATGGTCAGGCTCTGGACCGAGATCTTTGTTTCGATCATTTCGTTTCATCCTTCAGAAGTGCTGTCATGACTCAGAGAGGTAGAGTTTCTTGCCCAAGGCTACACAGCTGCTGAAGGCCAGGGCTGGGATTTGCACCCAGGAAGTCTAAATCAGAGGCCCTACTTACTTTGGTAACTTGTCTGACTCCCAGGAGAGGCCCACAAGTCCTCTCTTCCGAACCCCATAGCTCTTTGCGGCTGGAGGCAGACCCGGGGACACATGTGGCAGAGCTGTTTGTCTCTACCCCTCGTTCTTTCTGAGTCCTTGGCTGTGTTCCATGGTTCTCCTGGACCACGGTGATGGGAACCTCAGAGGTCTGTCTAGTTCAGATCATCTGAGGCTGGCCTGTTCTGTCCCTAGAAGTGGAACAGAGCTGGGTGGGAGGTGGGGGTGGAGGCTGGGAGGTGTGAGTACACAATGATTATAAATAACCCAGCCATCCCCAGCCCACTTTCCAGAGGCTATGCACACGGCGTGTGTATGGTATGCACATGTGCATGTGTGTATGTGTGTGCAGTGTTTGTGGGGTGCATGTGTGGGCCTGCTATGGTCTCAAGTGGCTGGCTGTGTGCCTGGGGAGGTATCAGGGCTGGGGGCCTCCCAGGACCGCTGGGAGAGCTGGGCCATCTCTGAGAGGAGGCTGAGATCGGACAATGGAGTCCTCCAACCTGGATCCCCCTGCCCCCCCTGCCCCCCTTCCCCAGTCCCTAGCCTTTGTGGCTGGTTCTGGGTGTGTAATCCCCAGTCATGGAACCTATCTCCTAGCCCCTCCCTGCCACTGGCTCCTTCCTTCCCTGCCTGTATCCCCTCTTTTTAACTTCTCCAACCTCCAGCTGACCTGTGACAGTGTCAGCAGCGGCCCGGGCTTGGTGGGTGCAAACAGCCGGAAGTGGAGGCTCCACGGTGCCCTGCCCTCTGAACTGCATGCTTTTGCATGTGATTTGCATAGAGCCTGCTGGAATTAGTTTGTTCCTCCTCCGTCTCCATCACTCCGTGTTGTCCTCATGGCTGGGTTTTGGAGGGGCCAGAGGGGAGCCCTCGACCCATGCCTGGTCTTATACTGGGAGACACAGGGTCAGAGAAGGGCAGGACTGGCCGGGGTCCCTCAGCAATGGAGCAGGAAGCGAGGGTGTGGGGCTCATCTCAACCCCAGGACTTACTGAACGAACACTAGTGGTGTCTGACCTGCTCCAGAAATAGCCTGGTCTTGGGACACAGGAGTGACCACACAGACCTGGGCACTGGCCCAGGCCCTGGGGCCAGACTCAGACCAGACACAGGACAGAATGCACATGTACACTGCGGGCAGTGGGGGGTTCTGAGGATCGGCCTGTGTCTACAGAGCAGGGTGGAGGTCACCTGGGGTGGGGGTGGGGCCTCTCGTGACCTGAGAGGCGGCTCTGAGTGGGGACACTGGCATCTTCTGGCTCCTGTAACTGCCCCTTAGCTGCTAGCCGTATCACGCAGCCTCAGACCATCATATTTATTTTGTAGGAGGGGGAGGGACTCTACCAGGTACCAGTTTGGCTGCAGGAAGCCAGGCCAGGATACCTTGCTACACACTGGTTAGTTTGTATTGTCCAGGCCAGCATGGACCCGTGTTTATAGGCAAGGGTGGTCATGGAGGCTGGAGGTACAAACCTAAAGGCGCCTGTGGATGGGTATTTTGAGGTGGTGGGAGGGGCTGCTCACCTGTGCGGGGCCAACTGTCCAATCGCCTGCTTGTATGCACTCCCGGGCCCCTCGCTAGTCAGTCTGTACAGCATACCGGGCATCCCCAGCAGCTCCCTGGCAGGTGGGGCTGGTGAGGGCTGGGAGGAGGTATGTACAAGGAGTGATGTCCTCGGGGTCAGCTAATCCTGGGCTGGAACCTGGGTCTTGCAGGTGCATGATCTTGGGCTGCTTGCTTCATCTCTCTGAGCCTTGGTTTGTCCCTCTGTAAAGTGGGGGTAATTGTCTCTCACCAGGAAGGAGATTTGTGAGGGGACACGAGGCGTGGGCCCAAGGGCTGTGCTAACCCACCAGGGCATCTGTGGACCCGGTGTCTGGGAGAGGCACGGAGCATGGCTGCGTGTGATTGGCAGTGACGCGCTCCCGCCTCAGATCCTGCTTCCCAGTCCAGGGGGACAGGCTGGTGACCCCTCATCTGTGACAGCATCATGGGGGTGGCGTTCCCTAGCCTGGGCCAGGGAAGTGGTTCGTATGTGTGCGACCTCCCATCCCATCAGTCAAAGAGATGCTGGGAGCACACACTTGTCTGGACTGTCTGGATCTCTGAGGAGAGCGTGGCACACAGTAGGTGCTCCATCAGTGCTGGTGGTGTTGGTTAACTCTTCACCTAGAGATGGCGGGGAGCATGTCCCGGGAAGCAGGAAGGGCTGAGTGGGTCTGGAAAATCAGGTCTCCATGGGTGGTCCTGCTGCTTGGCATCGGCTCAGGGCCAGTAGCCCAGGAACAGTGTGAGAGAGGATGCATCCTGCAGCAGGGCCACAGGGGGAGATCACTAGATTATTCTGTCCCCCCTTCCCCCCCCCCCAGTGCCTGTGTGGCCTGGGTGAACAACTCTCAGCCTGTCCTTCAAGGTGAAGCAGTAATGAGCCCCTCTGGGGGGCCGAGGCCGGGCATGCAACATAGTACCAGCGCCCGTGAGTGCTGGCCGTTAACGCTGGGACCACCAGGAACTTTACACAGTGGGCCGCAGGCACATTGGAAGCCTTTCCTGCACGAATGCACCTGCTGCCCAACTGAGCTCCGGAGCTGGAGCACTTGCAAGGCCCGGTAGCTCTGGGGAGGGAGGACGCAGGCCCTTTCTCATCTTATCTCAGTACCTTCCTGTACTTTCTGCACTTTCCAGCATGGGCTCACAGCACCTTTACTACTACATTCCTCTTCCAGACTTGGTGCACTCTGGTTTTCTAGAGAGAGAGGAAGAAAACCACAACTCCTCCATCCTCCCTGACATTGGTTGGGCTGTGTGCCACCCCTCCAGTGGAAATTGACAGCAGAGGGAAGGGCCCGGGGCTGGGAGGGAGCTGGCGGCCATGGCCAGGGGCCTGGCTCCCTCCCCTGGCATGCCCATCTGGCTACCACACTCTGGCCCATGGCACAGATGGCCCCGCCACCTCCTCCACCAGACAGGGCAGGCCTAGTTGGCTGGAGGCACAGTCACCCAACAGCTGCCCACCCAGCCTCCTGTACCCACACAGTCCCGCCCGCGAGAACCAGGCCCCTCCTCAATACCCACTGGGATGCCCGTCCCCTCCCCAGCCACCCGGCCACCTGCCCTCGTGCAGGTCAGCAGCCACTGTTTCTCCACCCTTGAATATTCTTTGAAATACTTTATTTTGGGGGGGGGGGTCTGGTCATGGGGCCTGAACTCTGGGCCTGGGCGCTGTCCCCTCAGCTCTTCAGCTCAAGGCTAGCACTCTACCACTTGAGCCACAGCGCCACTTCCGGCTTTTTTCTTTTTTGCTTATGTGGTGCTGAGGAATCAAACCCAGGGCCTCATGCATGCAAGGCAAGCGCTCTACCACTGAGCCGCCTTCCCAGCCCCTACTTTTTTTTTTTTTTTTTTTTAAAGAAAACCAAGCTGGGTGCTAGTGGCTCACACCTGTAATCCTAGCTACTCAGGAGGCT
This sequence comes from Dipodomys merriami, assembly GCF_024711535.1. Taxonomy (NCBI): domain Eukaryota; kingdom Metazoa; phylum Chordata; class Mammalia; order Rodentia; family Heteromyidae; genus Dipodomys; species Dipodomys merriami. Next base: position 9,197,520 of record NW_027204270.1, read on the forward strand.
GAGATCTGAGGATCACAGCTTGAAGCCAGCCTGGACAGGAAAGTCTGTCAGACTCTTTTCTCCAACTAACCACTAGAAAACTGGAACTGGAGCTGTGACTCAAAGTAGTAGACTCTAGCCTTGAGCAAAGAGCTCAGGAACAGTGTATATAGGCCCTGAGTTCAAGCCCTACAACAGACAAAAAGTAATAATTCAGTGATAGGCTCTGGCCTTTTAAAGACATGATAGGCAGAGTGGTGTGCGACACCAGCACTGTTGACAGCTGCATAGTATTCCACACGATGGTTGTGCCTCCATTTAACCAGTCCCCTCGTATTGAGTGTGTAGGTTATTTCTGTTTACCATTTGTTATGAATAGAGTTGTCCTGGATCTCTGGAACCCAAGGACGAAATTTTAGGGCATCTCAGAAAGGTCCTGAGTGTGCCACAGGCTTGATTTATTTTACAAATGGAGCTGAGGAAAAATGAGTTTGAGGAAGTGTGTGTGTGTCGGGGGGGGGGTGTCTGGCCTATTGAACTTGGGCTGCTGGCTCACTGAGGATGCCTGGTGGGGAGGGGGTCTGGGGAGGATGGGAGGCAGAGAAGGTGGTGGAGGGAGGTTGGACCCATGGTGGGAAGGGACGCTCTGCTGCCAGGACTTGCTTTGCAGAGACCCTGGTCAGGATGCCAGGGCCCAGAGTAGTGTGTGCTGCTCTCTGAGCTGCCTTGGGGGTGAAGGGGAGAGACGAGGCGGGGGGAGGGATGGCCTTCGGGTGTGAGTGTGGGGAGTGGGGAGTGGGGGGCAGGGGTCTGGCTCTGTTTGCAGAGGGCACTGTCAAGGTCATCAGGCGCCTTCTCTGGCCGCCTCACCCTGCGCCTCCCTGGCCCACCACGCTGGCTGGAGGCTCTGGGACTCCCTTCCTCGCAGGGGGGGGGGGCGGCACTGGTGCCCAGCCAGGACAGCTGTGGCCAGGAGGGGTGGGGACCGAGGTGTCTCTGTCCCCATCCAGGCCGTCCATTGTGCTGCCCCCTTGGCTGCCAGGGAGCCTGGCCCCAGCCCACATTCCTGCTGTGATCCTCTGGGTCTCCAGGGTGGAACTGCCAAGCGTAAGGGGCACCGAGTTCTCACAGGACGGACGGAGGGCCTTTTGGGGACAGAGTCTACAAGGATCCAGAAAACTCAGTGAGCCTCCCCTACCCCAGTGCTGAGCCTGCTTCTGGAGCTAGTCAACTGCACTGTGTGTCTTTAGACAAATGGCTTTCCTTCTCTGAGTGCTGCTCCCGGGGCCCGATTCTAGCCCATCCACTCACCCCTCTTCTTGGGTGAGCAAATGCAAGGCTTTCTCCACTCTCCACCTCAGTGTCTAATTAGTGGGGGAAGGAGCCAGATTTCTAGGGCTTTGTTTAGCCTAAAATAAAGGTCCCCTCCTGGTAACACAGGTCCTGGAGCTAACCTGCCAGAAACCAGCGAGCAGCCAGCCCTGCTTCGGGTACACGAACCCCGTTGCTTTTCACAGTGGCTCTGTGAAGTCAGAGTGATCCTTGTTCCCACCGGACCAAACAGGCTCTGAGAGATTGAGCAAGCAGCTCAACCTCGAACCCTAGACTGTCTGAGCCTGAGGCTGGGATCCCAGTCTTTGCTCACAATTTTTTCTTCTGGTCACCAGGACATTGGCGCCCAAGTCTGGGTAATTAGGGGAAGGAAGCTCCGGCAAAACTAATTACACTTGATTCTGGTCTAGCTTTGGCCTGACAAGCGTGGCACAGGGCTGCCGGGCTCGTGGCACAGGGCTGCCGGGCTCGCGGCCCCCTGCCAGCTGACCTAATTTGTGAGTGTGTGTGTGTGTGTGTGTCTGTGTCTGTGTCTGTGTGTGTGTGTGTGTCTGTGTCTGTCTGTAACTCGCCCTTTCTTTCTCTGACCTCTCTCTTGCTGTGTGCCACCCGACCTCTCTGGGCCATGATGATCTCAGGTACATGGGACCTGACGGGAGAGATACCTCTGAACTGCCTCCTCCCACCACCCCCATTTCAGAGGAGGAAGTGAGGTACTGAGTGATGGGGTTGCTTTGGCCTCTGTGCTGAGCTGTCCCCGCCCCCCCCCCCGGCAAGCTGCCCACGTGAAGGGCAGTGGAGACCCCCACATTCGGCCAGCGGCTTGGGAGGGGGCTGAGATGGAGGCAGTAGCGGCCACGGTGGGAGATGATTGACATTGACCGGCCCCTCCCCCACCCCAGCCCTAGGAGACGGGGCCGCATCCAGCTGCTCCTATGCTGCTCCTACGCTGCAAGGCCTGACTGCCGGGCCACGGTGGGGTGTGGCGCAGCTCCTGTGGCTAGGAGGAGAGACGGCAGGGTGTCGGCTTATTGGAAAGGTTGCTGCTTCTCAGGTGATGGTGTGTGTACGCACACCTGCTGGTGTGTGTGTGTGTGGCTGCATCTGTCAGGTGGGTGCCAAGTCAGAGACGAGGAGGGGCGGCAGGTGGCGGCAGGAGGGCATGCTGTATACCGGAGTGGGTGTGACTGACTCCATGCCGTGCAGGCGTGAGTGGGACTGTGTAAGAATGCTCAGCCGGCGTGAGCAGGGGTGCGCAGGCAAGAGCATTCAGAAGAGGCCCCCCCCACGCACCTCTCTGCTAAGCCGGTCTCAGTGCCCGCATCTGTGGGCTGTGATGGGGGGCCACAGGCCAGACGCTTTCTCGGCTGCCGCTCCTCAGTGGCTGGCCGTGGGCAGCGCCCCGGGAGGCTGGAAGCCCTCGGTGGTGGTTGTGTGGTGGTGCCGCCGCTGCGTATCTGCCCTGGGGTGGCAGTGGCAGGTGCTAGTTTCCCAGAGGGCCTGTGTGTGCATGTGTGGAGAGCAAGGAGGGGAGATAGGTTTGTGTTGCAGGTAAAGGCAGCAGTGTGTAGCAGTGACGTGTAAGTCAGGGGCCAAGCCTGTGCATGGGGGCGTGTGTAGGAGTGCGTGTGAGGGCTGTGCCCAGGGTGTGCATGGGAGTATACATGGAGGCATGCTGGGGGTGTGCATGGGAGTATACAAGGAGGCATGCTGGGGGTGTGTGTGGGTTTGCACAGAGGTGTGTGGGGGTGTGCAGGCATGTGTGGATCTGTGTGTGGGTTTGCACAGAGGTGTGCATGGAGGCCTACACAGCGGTGTGCACGGGAGTGTGCATGGAGGTATGAATGTGGCTGTGCTTGGAGGCTTGCTTGAGTACGTGTATATATATTCATGGAGGTGTGTATGGGTGTGTGTGACTATATCCATGAGTTTGGATATGCATGGAGGCATACAAGGGGCTGTGCATGGAGGTGTGTGTGGGTGTGGGGGTGTGCACAGCGTCTGTACATGGAGGCATGTGTGGGTGTAGGGGCGTGCAACAGCGTCTGTGCATGGAGGTGTGTGTGGGTGTAGGGGGTGTGCACGGGCTGTACATGGAGGTGTGTGTGGGTGTGGGGGTGTGCACAGGCTGTGCATGGAGTTGTGTGTGGGTGTGGGGGTGTGCACAGCGTCTGTGCATGGAGGCATGTGTGGGTGTAGGGGGTGTGCACAGGCTGTGCATGGAGGTGTGTGTGGGTGTGGGGGTGTGCACAGCGTCTGTGCATGGAGGCATGTGTGGGTGTAGGGGCGTGCAACAGCATCTGTGCATGGAGGTGTGTGTGGGTGTAGGGGGTGTGCACAGGCTGTGCATGGAGGCATGTGTGGGTGTGGGGGTGTGCACGGGCTGTGCATGGAGGTGTGTGTGGGTGTAGGGGCGTGCACAGCGGCTGTGCATGGAGGTGTGTGTGGGTGTAGGGGTGTGCACAGCAGCTGTGCATGGAGGCATGTGTGGGTGTAGGGGTGTGCACAGGCTGTGTATGGAGGTGTGTGTGGGTGTGGGGGTGTGCACGGGCTGTGCATGGAGGTGTGTGTGGGTGTGGGGGCATGCACAGGAGCTGTGTGGGGAGGTGTGCATGGGTGTAGTGGGTATATACAGGAGCTGTGTGGGGAGGTGTGCATGGGTGTAGTGGGTGTGCACAGGTGCGTGTATGGGATTGGGTCCAATTTGGCCTTGTGGGAGGTGAGTGCCTGAGTCAGGTGGTCACAAGTCCTTGCGGAGGTTTGTGGGGGGCATCTGTGGAGTGTGTGACGTGAAGATGGGGTATGTATCTCTGAACCTCCTAGGGCACACGTGCAGTTGCGGTGCTCTCGGTCAGCCGGGGGTGCTGCTGTGTGCTGGGCTTAATTGCTGAGAAGCTTCAGTGGGTAGGCAGACTGGGCTCAGAAAATATTGGTCGTAAGTGTAAATGTGTGTATGTGTGCTGCATGAGTGTGCTACTGGCTTGTATTATCTACCAGTGTGTTATGTGTGTGTACACTGGGGAGTGCAGTATGTACATGTGATATCAGTATCTGATAGCACAGTAACTCTATCTTCCATCAATTTCTGTGTGTATTTGTGTGCATTGGGTGGACACAGGTGTGTGTATCTCCTGTATGTACAGGTGATATTGGGCTATGTCCTCTTTCAGTTGCTTTGTGTGTGTGTATGTGTGTGCACACATGCATGTGTGTGCATGCACTCGGTGTGGGTGTTGGCCACCAGAGGGTGGGGTTTACAGAGGGCCACGGAGAGGGTCAGGGAGAAGGTGCTGGGCATTTGGATCTAGTTAAGGCAATGGCATGGATAATTATGCTCATTATGCATGGAATTATGCAAATGCAGGGGTCGTCTAGGGATCAGAAGCGTTTTGTCCCCTGCTCGGGCAGCGTGTGACGTCTAGTGCTCGCAGGTGATCTCCCCCCCCCACTCCCATCTCCTGGGAGCCACACTTGGCAGTCCTGGGGGGCCCTGTCCCATTGGTCCCGGCACCCCACCATCAAGCTCCCCAGCCTTCCAGGGTGAGCTGGGGGTGACTGGTTGGTAAGTCCCCCCACCACCTCCCCTAGGGTCTGCTTATTATTGGGAAAGAACATTCTCTTACAGGCAGGTTTGGAAAATCACTGAAGGTAGCCTCTCCCCAGCTTCCACTTGTCCACGGGAGCCTAAATTAAGATGTGAGAGAATTCTCCCTTCCACCGCCCTCTCTCCCCCACCTTCCTCTTCCCCCAGCCTGTCAACTCTCACTTCCCTCTGCCCTCTACTTCTTCATCTTTGCCCTGTGCATGTCCCCCCCCCCATGCCTTCATAGTCTCTCCCTCGCTTCACCCGCATCTCTGTGGGGAGCTGGAGCTCCTGGTCCTTAGCATGGAGGAGATGGTTGTCATAGTAACCGTTGTCATGTGGATGGCTACTGAGCTAGGGATGAATAGTATCTAGGTGAGAGCTACCTGAGTAGAGGCTGATAGGCTCACAGGAGGCTCTGTGTTGTCCCTCAGCCTCAGAGCCGTACAGACATGTCCCTCACACCACTTCCATGCCCGTGCTTCTGTAGCCCCAAAGCCACATGGCACTCTGTGCTTTCTGTGTCTGCCTTTCGGTGGATATGTGGCAGTGTGTGTGTTCTGGCTGCATCTCAGAGTGTGTCATTTTCAGGGTCTCTGAGGCTATGGGTGTGTGTGTGTGTGTGTCTTATCTGGAAGCAGGGGTTAGGGACTAACATTAAGACTGGTCACCAGGAAATGAGGACTCGGGAACTTCCTCTTGGACTTACCATGTTATCAGTTTGGGGTCCCTGCCAGCCACTCCAGAGCGACAGTGATTCCTGCTGTGCCCCAGACCTGTAGAGTGACTTCAGGCTGCTTTCTGCCTTTCTTGTGAATGTACTTTTATTGGTATTATTAAGGGGTTATACAGAGGGGTTACCATCTTGTAAGTCATGTAATGAGTCTATTTTTTTTCCCTTCTGTTCATGAGGCTAGAACTCAGGGCCTGGGTGGTGTCCCTGAGCTTTTTCATGCAAAGCAAGCACTCTACCTCTTTGAGCCACAGTCCACTTCCGGTTTTCTGGTGGTTTATTAGAGATAGGAGTCACAGGGACTCTTCTGCCCAGGCTGGTTTTGAACTGCGATTTGTCAGATCTCAGCCTCCTGAATAGCTAGGATTATAGGCATGAGCCACCAGCTCCTGGATATATGTACATTTCTTTTCTGGACAATATCACCTCTCTCTTCACTTTTCCCCAGTCAGGCTGCTTTCTGAACAACTGGAGAGGCAGGTGCAGATTCCCCAGAGGACTTGTGGAGGGAAGGGTGCGGGGACCTTGGAGCACCCTGAGCCTGGGTCCTGGGGATTTGTTCTGGGCAGAAGCAGGAGCTGATGAAAGTCGGACAATGGCTGCTCTGAGCTCTTGGAATGCCTACAAAGGAGGAAGACCCTACGATTAGTCACGAGAGCAATTACCCTAATTGTTCCACTCCATGACTCACTGGCAGAAAGTAAATACTGATTAATTCATTACTTTGAGATGTGTGTGTGTGTGTGTGTGTGTGTGTTCCATGAGGGGTATCTCTTGGCTTCTTGCCCTGGCTGGGCTGGGTAGGACTTGGGAACAGGTGCTGGAAGCTGAGGACAGGAAGCCAGGATTGAGATTCTCTCTCAGCATTATACAAACGCCAGAAGGGCCTATCAGTGGCTGGGGTGTGAGAGGCTGAGCACAAAATGCCATGCCAGTCCAGCCCTCTCGCACTCACCCGCCGTCCATGGCTCCCAGCGCCATTCATGCGCTGCCAGTGCTTGGGCACTGAGATCACCCAAACCTCTGGGCTCATCTGATGTACAATCTGGATGAAAAAGGACCTGTTTCCAAGAGAAAGCCACCACCCAGACATGGACGGCTTCCTATGAAGTCCTCCCCGCTCCCCCACTCACTGGTTTTCTAACCTCAACCGCCGGGTGAGGCTGGAGGGCAAGGCAGGCCGGCTGCAAGGGCACTGGCTGCATCTCCCCGACCTTGGGGCCTTTGCTTATTCCGTTCCCTGTGGGAGATTGCCTTGCACTCTCCAGTTCATGGACGATGACCCAAACACTGTGTGCTTCAAATCCTAGAACCAGAAGTTATCCCCTGTTCCCAAAAGGCTTTCACGAGAGGTGGTGGGTCTTGGGCTGAGGCAGAGCAGAGCCAGGCCTGGCCTCTCTGGGGTCTGCAGCCCTGCCTTTGAGGTCCCTAGTGCTGGACAGAGTTGGAGCCAGGATCCTGACTCGGCTTCCTGGCTCTGTGAATTGGAGCTTTGGAGAAGAAGCCTTCTCCCCCTGCTGACCCTGTAAAGGGAAGCAGTAAGTGGGTTCCACACTGAGTTTGTTCCTTGGACTGCAATGAGGCAGTTGAGGCTGGAGCTAACTTCCTGTTTGGGGAAGATACAAAGCCAGGGCTGGAGCCAACACCACAAGCTCTCCTCTTCCTTCCTGCACCCCCCAAAGTGCTTCCTTCTTGGACCCCACACCTCCCTGCACCCAAGGCTGTCCGATAAGGAATTTGGGGTGCCACTTAATGCCCTAAGACAAGACTGGATCTCATCATATCGCCCTTTATCGGCCTGGAGGAGCACCTGCTGCATACTGGGTGTAAATCACTGCACTGCGTGTGGATCACTTCACGGTGTGTGAACCAGTATACTGCGTGTGAACCAGAGCACTCTGTGTGAACCAGAGCACTCTGTGTGAACCAGTGCACAGTGTGTGAACCAGAGCACTCTGTGTGAACCAGTGCACAGTGTGTGAACCAGAGCACTGTGTGTGAACCAGTGCATGGTGTGTGAACCAGAGCACAGTGTGTGAACCAGTGCATGGTGTGTGAACCAGAGCACTCTGTGTGAACTAGTGCACAGTGTGTGAACCAGTGCACAGTGTGTGAACCAGTGCACTGTGTGTGAACCAGTGCACTGTGTGTGAACCAGTGCACTGTGTGTGAACCAGAGCACTCTGTGTGAACCAGTGCACAGTGTGTGAACCAGAGCACTCTGTGTGAACCAGAGCACTCTGTGTGAACCAGTGCACAGTGTGTGAACCAGTGCACTGTGTGTGAACCAGTGCACTGTGTGTGAACCAGTGCACTGTGTGTGAACCAGAGCACTCTGTGTGAACCAGTGCATGGTGTGTGAACCAGAGCACTCTGTGTGAACCAGTGCACGGTGTGTGAACCAGTGCACTCTGTGTGAACCAGTGCACAGTGTGTGAACCAGTGCACAGTGTGTGAACCAGTGCACTGTGTATGAACCAGTGCATGGTGTGTGAACCAGTGCACTGTGTGTGAACCAGAGCACTCTGTGTGAACCAGTGCATGGTGTGTGAACCAGAGCACTCTGTGTGAACTAGTGCACGGTGTGTGAACCAGTGCACTCTGTGTGAACCAGTGCACTCTGTGTGTGAACCAGAGCACTCTGTGTGAACCAGTGCACTCTGTGTGTGAACCAGTGCACTCTGTGTGAACCAGAGCACTCTGTGTGAACTAGTGCATGGTGTGTGAACCAGTGCACTGCATGTGAATCAGTGTACTCTGTGTGAACCAGTGCATGGTGTGTGAACCAGTGCACTGCATGTGAATCAGTGTACTCTGTGAACCAGTGCATGGTGTGTGAACCAGAGCACTCTGTGTGAATCATTGCTCTCTGTGTGAACCAGTGCATGGTGTGTGAATCAGTGTGCTATGTGTGAATCAGTGTACTGCATGTGAATCAGGGCACTGCATACTAATCAGTGTATAGTGTGTGAATCAGTACACTCTGTGAATCAGTGCACTGTGTGAGAATCAGTGAGCTCTGTGTGAATCAGTGCATGGTTTGTGAATCAGTGTGCTGTGTGTGAATCAGGGTGCTGTGTGGTAATCCGTGCAGTGTGTGAATTGGTACACTCTGTGTGCATCAGTGCACTTGGTGTGAATCAGTGCACTCTGTGTAAACCAGTGCACTGCATGAGAATCAGTGAGCTCTGTGTGAATCAGTGAATGGTGTATGAATCAATGTGCTGCTTATGAATCAGGGCACTGTGTGCTAATCAGTGCATAGTGTGTGAATCAGTGTACTGTGTGTGAATCGGTGCACTGCGTGTGAATCAGTACATGGTGTGTGAATTGGTGCACTGCGTGTGAATCAGTACATGGTGTGTGAATCGGTGTACTGCGTGTGAATCGGTGCACTGCGTGTGAATCAGTACATGGTGTGTGAATTGGTGCACTGTGTGTGAGTCAGTACATGGTGTGTGAATCTTGCACTGGGTGTGAATTGGTGCACTGCCTGTGAATGAGTACATGGTGTGTGAATCGGTGCATGGCGTGTGAATCAGTACATGGTGTGTGAATCGGTGCACTGCGTGTGAATCGGTGCACGGCGTGTGAATCAGTACATAGTGTGTGAATCGGTGCACTGCGTGTGAATCACTACATGGTGTGTGAATCGGTGCACGGCGTGTAAATCAGTGCCCTTTCTGTGACTCAGTGCACTGCAGGAACATCCACACTCTTTCCCTTCACAGCCCAACATGGCAATGCTCTTCGATGAGGCAGTGTTCTTCACTGTAACTTGCTCCAGATCCCACATTTAGGAAGCAATGGGTCTCAGACTCAAACCCAGCTCTAGTTCTTCTACTCAGGGGTTCGGGTCAAGGTCCTGGGGCAGGGGTCCCTGGTAGTGGTCATCAGGCATCTTGAGTGGGTAGGAGGTGGCCAATGGCCGGCCCCTGGCTCTGTTGCCCGCATGGACGTCATGTGGCCTGCCAGGCTGCTGGCCTCTGATGCTGAGCCCTGTGTCTGTCTCTACTCTGCTAGGCTCAGCGCTGGCGCAATGAGAACTTCGAGCGGCCCGTGGACCTCGAGGGCTCTGGGGATGATGACTCCTTTCCTGATGATGAACTGGATGGCCTCTATTCAGGGTCGGGCTCGGGCTGTAAGTACCTCCCTGGGCTTTCCCTACCTGTCAGTAATGACCCTTTTGCACCAAGGCCCCACTCCCAGGAGTCTACTTAGGCCCTCTAGAATGAGGCTGCCCACTGTACAGAGGTCTCATGGTTCCCAGGAATGAGAAGGGCAGAGCATCCTCTCTGGAGGGAGCAGGCCAGGGAGGAGCAGACTCCGAGCTCTCCATGTCCTCTGGCCTCTGAGCCTCCACTTGTGCTGCTCAGTCTTTGCATCCTGCTGTCCCTGCTCTCTTTTTCCCTGGCAGGAAACAGGGACACCCTCCTAAGCCAGTGTTCCTGGCACTGCTCCACCCATGTGGAGGAGCTCAGCTGGCCATGGCAAGTCCTCAGCACAGACAGCTTGATTGGCTCCTCTGGCATCCAATCTGCTGAGGCCAAGGGCAGGGTCAGGACAGGGATGCTGGCTGGGAAGGTGGCTCAGTGGTAGAGTGCTTGCCTAGCATGCAGGAAGCCCTGGGTTCCATTTCTCAGTATCACATAAACAGAAAAAGCCAGAAGTGGCACTGTGACTCAAGTGGTAGAGCTCTAGCCTCGAGCAAGCCCAAGCCCTGAGTTCAAGCCCCAGGACTGGAAAAAGAAAAAGAAAATGACTGGGGGCTAGTGCCTGAGCCCTGGAAGTGGTCACTGAAGTAGGTGGCAGAGGTGGCCCAGGAGGGGTCCAGAGTGTCTGTACACTTTAGAACTGGCTGTGTACTTTCCAGCTGGCTTCTTTAGGGTTGTGCTTTTTAAAATCTTGGTAGAAATCCTTCCTAAGCCAGGTGCCGGTGGCTCACGCCTGTAATCCTAGCTTACTCAGGAGGCTGAGAGCTGAGGGTCGAGGTTCAAAGCCAGCCCAGGCAGGAAAGTCCAAGAGACTCTTATCTCCAATGAACCACTAGAAAACCGGAAGTGGCGCTGTGGCTCAAGTGGTAGAGTGCTCGCCTTGGGCCCAGGCCCAGAGTTCAAGCCCTGTGATCAGGGGTGAAAAAAAAGAAATCCTTCCTAAAGGGTTACATCTCTGCTTCCAAACCTGCCCACCCCAATCTCCCCCCCTCGCCCACCTGGTTCTTGCTCAGTCATCTCACGTCTGGGGCTGAGTCGGTCAGATGGCCCAGGAACATCCTCTCGCAGCCTATCCTGCCTTGAGCTCATGCTGAGTGTGTCCCTCGGTCATTCCTTTAACCCCCACCCATTCCTTTAACCCCCACCGAAACCTGCGGCCAGAAGAACCATGGTTGCTACTGCAGGCCCGGTGGGCTGGACTAGTGAGGGAAGGCCTCCTGGCTGTGGCGGCCCTGGAAGATTTGGGGCTAGGTGAGAGATGGTGGCCAGTGTCCCTCCTGTCCCTCATGTGTTCCTGGGAAGATAGGGCGGGGAGGGAGCGGGGTGTCCCGCCACGCGGGGTGTCCCCCCCCCCCCCCGCGCTGGCACTGCCTCGCTCCCCAGGACGCTTCCTCTTTCCACCCCTCAGACTTCGAGCAGGAGTCGGGCCTGGAGACAGCCATGCGGTTTGGCCCTGACGTGGCCCTGGCCACGCCCACCACGCCCGCTGTGCTGCCCACGGAGGACATCCAGCCCGTGGGCTCCCCGTTTGAAGAGCTCCCCTCGGAGCACCCCAGCCCAGAGCCCGTCACCAGCCCCCCGGTGGTGACAGAGGCCCTGGAAGAGCCCAGCCAGGGAGCCACCACCGTCTCCACCACCACGGCCGCCACTGCCGCCGCCGTCACCGCCGCCACCACGGAGGCCCTGACCGCGGCCACGGCTGCCACCACGGCAGCCACCACCGTCCCCAGCTCCCCCGCAGCGGCCCCGGCCACGGCCACCGCTGCTGTCGTAAGGACCACCGGCGTGCGGAGGCTGCTGCCTACCCCACTGACCACGGCCACCACGGCCCGGGCCACCGTCCCCACGGTGCCCTCGCCGCCCACCACCGTGGCCGGCGTGGACACAGAGTCCCCGACGCCCAGGCTGGCCAGCACAGCTACCTCCCGGCCCAGAGCCCTTCCTTGGCCAGCCACCACCCGGGAGCCCGATGCCATCAAGAGGATTACCCTGCCCCTGGGGACGACTGCCCCTGGTCCCACAGAGGTGGCTCAGGTGAGTGTGGCCAGGGCATGAGGGGGGAGGGGTGGGACCGGGTGGGGGTCAGAAAGTGCTGGAATGAGCCAGGCAGGGGTGGAGGGGCCAGAGGACCGGGCTGCGTGCAAGTCCCAGGAGGGCAAGTGTAAGTCCCTCAGATGGGGTGACCGGGGCGTGTGTGCCTCTGTGTGTGCGTGCGCTTGCGTGTGTGTCCTGACCTTGGGAGGGAAGGACCTGGGTGGGGAGGGAGGGGGTGACAGGGAGGGCCCTAGTAATGGCCACGCCCTCAGCAGCCTGCCAGCTTGGATTTCATTTGCCCACGTGACTCCAAGCACGTGGCTGCCTCTCTCTCCTTCCCCGCGTCTGTGAAGAGAAAGTCGGCGGCGGTGCTGTGGGATTGAGGTTTCCAGGCACGTTTAGGGTGCTCCGGACAGCGTGTGGTCCTAGAGACAGGGCGCGCGTAGCTTTCCCATCGTCCTTGACGTCCCCGCCGCGCGCCTGAGCCTGGTGGCCTCTGACCCTGGCCTGGCTCTGTGCTTCCCACCCCCGCCTGCGGGGGGCGCTGCCACCAATCCCTCCTACGGAAGAGGCAGCTGAAGCACGGGGTGTGGAAGGCATCTTTTGTGGCTCCATAGCGAGTGGTGGAGTCGCCCCAGATGCCTGCGGACTCCAGCTCTTGTGCTTGTGTTTGGGGTGATAAGAGTCGGGGTGCCGGTGAGGTAAAGATGGCCAGGGAGGAAGGGCATCAGGGCAATGGGAGCTGCGGCTCATGCGGGTGGCCCGCACGGAGGGGTCGTGATAGCCCTGGGCAGGCACTAAAGCCCTCCGCTTGGGCTCTCCCTCCAGGAGTGCCGGTCCCTTGGCCCCCCACCAGCCCCCCAAATGCAGGGTTTTCCTCTGGTGTTTCCCATGAGCCGAGGGCCGAGCAGGAAGGGGAACAATGGTGAAGCTCAGCACTGGACGCGAGCCAGGGCCTGGGCTGCAGGTGCAGCCCCCACACACTGCCTGTCTTTGCCGCCCCCCCCCCCCCGGCCCCTTCCCATGCTCTCTGCAAAGCAGCTGCACCCCTGCCCTGAACGCTCCCTCGGCCCTCACTTTGGTCCTGGAGGAGGGAATGAGGAAGTGTGGGGGAGGGGCAGGCCCCAAGGGCTGACTCCAGGCCAAGGTGCTCACCTCTGCCCTGGCCACGGGGTGGGAGGGGGGCGTGGAGGACAGGTCCCTAGATGGCTTCTTCATCGGAAGTCCCCAAGGATTGTTCTACGGCAGCCAGAGGGGAAGTGATGGGGACAGGAAGTGGACAGGATGTAGCCAGATTGAGAATAGAGGCCGCACCGTAGAGTGATTTCAAACACAGACCGTGGAACTGGAGAGCCTTGGATCTGAGTTCTGCTGCTAACACGTACCAGCTGTGTGTCCTTAGGCATGCTGCTGAACCTCTCTGAGCGTAATTTATTATCACCCAGGGTGATGATAGCTCCTCCTTCATGGTTTGATCATTTAGGGCCACTGTTCACTAAGTATGGCGGGTGCTTAGCTTAGTGGGTGCTGGCACCACTGGGTGATGGAGCGATGGCGCGGGCTTATGTGGAGGAATGCCCAGGGGCACTGGACCTTGGTCCGTGGGCTCACACCCCTCTCTCTGCAGACCCCAACTCCAGAATCCTTCCTCATCACCATCCGGGATGAGCCAGAGGTGCCGGTAAGCGGGGGTCCCAGCGGGGACTTTGAGCTGCCAGAGGAGGAGACCACCCAGCCAGACACAGCTAACGAGGTGGTGGCTGTGGAAGTTCCCGTGGCCAAACCGTCACCTCCGTCCGGGACACTGCCCAAGGGCGCCCGCCCGGGCCCGGGCCTTCTGGACAATGCCATCGACTCGGGCAGCTCCGCCGCTCAGCTCCCTCAGAAGAGCATTCTGGAGCGGAAGGAGGTTCTCGTAGGTAAGGCCTGAGCTCTGGCCCGGGGAGCCTGTCTCTCTGGGAACGCAGAAAAGTGTTCAAGGCATCCTGGGTGCCCAATAGAAAGAGGAAGCCGACCGACGACCCCCTCTTCCCCTGACCTTTGCCCTTCCAGTCTGACCTTAACTTTCTCTCCATCTCTGGCACTTTCCTTCGTGCTCTCTGATCCCAGCTTTCCCGGTTACTCTGGTTGTCCCGAAGGACTTTCCTTCCTGAGTTCTGATCTCTGGTCCATCCTTCGGTTCGACCTTCACCTGCCCTTGACGACGGTCCTTAGGACCTGTTGGGCTACATGGACAAGAGTCCCGTCCTGGCTCCCCACCTGGGGCAGCTGCCATCTCCCCAGGCCTCTCTCGCGCGGGGAGAGCGGGGAGGCCTGTTGTGCTGACTAGATGCCGAGGAACGCGTTTGTCCAGAAGCTTCGGTGCCAAGCAGGTGTCATAATCCAGTGGGCAGGGTGTCTTCTTTCCTGGCCATTTTGAAACTGCGGTACAACTTGGAGGGGAGGGCACGGCTCACCACGCCTCTCATGGGACCTGCAGGAGGACTTAGTGCGTTCGGTGATGAGCACTGGGGCCCATGAGCGCCTAGGAATGGTGCATCACCAAAAACTCGAACCCCAGACCCAGGATCCCCATCCTGCTCCCCACCCCAGCGCCCCCCTCTGGGCCTTCAGCTCCCCCTCCCGCTCCCGGGCCTTGACCTCCGTCTCTTCCTCCACAGCGGTGATTGTGGGCGGTGTGGTGGGCGCCCTGTTTGCCGCCTTCTTGGTCACGCTGCTCATCTACCGCATGAAGAAGAAGGACGAGGGCAGCTACACGCTGGAGGAGCCCAAGCAGGCAAGCGTCACCTACCAGAAGCCTGACAAGCAGGAGGAGTTCTATGCCTAGAGCAGCCGCCGTGCCTCCTGCAGCCTCAACGCCTCCCTCCCCTCCCCGTCCCCAGCCGGCCCCGCAGCCCAGGCCTGGGACCAGGAGCCCAGCCCCAGGTCTTCTCTGCCCTCCTTGTCAAAGCCCGCCCGGGCTGCCAGCATCACGCAGACCATCCCTGAGCAACGGCACACTGCCACCCGCCCCAGACTGTGCCCTTACAAGCTCCTCTCTTGTTCCCACCACCACCAGCCTGGGGCTTTGGGACCTTATGTCTGATGGACAGGAGGAAAGAAGCTCCTGATTGGCTGGTGGAAAGCAGGGGAAGGGCTGGGACTGGAGATGGCCCGAGGCCCTGCTCATCCTGCGGGGCTGGGGTGAGCGCCCCTTTTTGGGGTGGACAGGCAGTCAGGCTGGTTTTCAGGACCAATATGTGGCAAACTCAGCTCTCAAAATCATCCAGACACTGAAGCCTCTTGCTCTTGTCCCAGGGCCTGTCTCCGCCTGGGTGAGAGGGTGCCCTTGATCACCAGCCTGTCCCCGTGGCAAGACTGGGGCCCCTCCTCCACCCAGCGCACATGCGCCCAGGCTGCTCCCCTTTCCCCAGTGTCCCCGGGGGAATGGCTTCCCGTGGGCTCAGGGGCCGCCCGGGATGGGGAGAGGCAACACTGGCATCTCTCCTGTGAATGGTCTCCACCCGGTCGCCCACTTTCCCACACACACTGCCACGTTCACACCCACGACAGAAGCACGTGACAGGAAATCATACGTAGCCCTGACTGCCCAGACGACACTGAGACCAACAACCCGCCCCATCTGCCCCCAACGACGTTTCTGTTCATGCGGTGCCCAGTAAACCCACAAACCCGCAACGCAAGCCACCGGCCACGCGCGGGCCTCCTCCTCTACATACACCCAACGCGACTCGTGGCGCCTCCCGGGGAAGGTGGAATCAAGCTGGAGCACTCAGCCCATATTGGGTCCCCTAGAGTTGCCCCATTTCCACCCGGTGCCCACACCAGCCACATTGCTGCCCCCACCCCCCAGCCTTGTCAGACAATCCCACAGGGATGCACAGTCTCACCGTACATGAGCCTCATTTGTGCTGGAGGAAGACAGGAGGGCACCCACCTTTCCTGGAATGAAGTGTGGTGGTGGTGGTGGTGGTGGTGGTGGTGGTGGTGTGTGTGTGTGTGTGTGCGCGCGCGTGGGGTAGGGGTGGGGGTCATGGCCTCAGCCTTTCAGGGCTCTGTGCACCTGTGGGCCTGGCTTCACACCTGGCTGCTTCCTTCCCTCCTGTGGCCCACAGGGGAGGCTCAAGGCCAGCCCCCAGCAACCTGGGGTGTTGAGGCTCCTCCAAGGCTGAAGGAAGATGGCCCAGGCGGTGGAGGGAGCTTGGCTCTCCCAGGACCAAAGGCCCAGGTGGAGGGGGCGGCTCCGGCCCCGGCTCCGTGTCTCCCCACGGCCCTTCCTGCTGTGAGCCAGGGCTGACTCTGCCTCCCAGGACACCCGTCTCCAAAGTGCCTGTGAGGGCGGGCCTCCGCCCCGGCCCTCCGCCCCACAGCCTTCCAGGCTGACCTCAGACCCACCTACCCCCGGCCTCCCTGCGGACACCCGCCGGCCCCTCTGACCCAACAACTCTGCCGTGCTGGCCGATGCTGCCTGGACTCCCAGCGGGCAGCAGTCCATCCAGCGCCCCAGGCCCCACGGGCAGAGCGTAGATGTGCAGGGGCAGGTGGCCGTGGGGGAGGGGTGTCACAGGCCCCCAAGCCCACCTCCCTTTCTTTGTTACTCCTGAAAGTGGGACCATTTTGTTGGTATTTTCAGACATGGGGTCACCATTCTCCTTCCTGGAAGGAGGTGCCCGGTGGGGGCTCTAGGTAGGAGCTGAAGGGACGTGGTGTGAGTTGTGATTGGCTGGCCCCCCCACCTCTCACTCATAACCCAGATTCACATCAGCTCCTCCCCACCCCCCCTGCAGTTTATTTTCTGTTACTTGTCAAGATTCCCTGGCGGCAGACTTCAGCGAGCTGGGGTCGGGGGAGGCTGAGGCCACAGGGGCAGCGTCCCAGAGCTACAGCAGCGTGTGTTTCCCCAGGGGTGGGGGGGGTCACACTTCCAGGCTGGGCTCCATCTTTCAGACCCCAAGTCTGCCTCGGTGGGCCCAGGGCTTTGTAAGAAAGTCAGTGGATCCCAGTCTTCGAAGGAGGGCCGGAGCGGGAGGAACTCTGGGCCCAGGAGACCTGGAAGCGGCGGTTTGGCTTCCACCAGCCCTGTAGCAGAAAGGTCAGATACAGGGAGCAGAAGAAGACCCAAGTCCCCCCAGCCCTTGCCCTCCTCCTGGGTGGGCTACTGGCCAATGGGCAGAGAGGAGGCGGTGCCCAGGGACGCGGCATGGGGGGGGGGGGATGGAGACCCAGCAGTGAGCACTACTTCTGCATTGGGTTGAAGCCCACGTTTCACATCCTGTGGGCTGGATTTGGGGCTGGGAGCTCAGCCTCTTGGCACAGCCTCCCCCGTTTTGTCCTAAGCACTTGAGAGACGAGGCTGAGGGCTTGGTCCGTGGAGCCGTGGACAGGAGGCCAATGTTTAGGCTTTGTCCTTGTGAAGTTTCCTGGTCTGAGCAGCCCAGCTGCCCTGGACCAGCCTGACGGGGAGCAGGGTGCTTCTCAAGAGAGTGCGGCTCAACGGATGAGCTGGAGCCCTCTGTGGTGCAATGTGGGGTGCAGGGTTCCCCCCACTCTAGGTACGGTTTGGTACGTGCAGGGCCTGCCCAATCGGGTCCTCAGACACCCTGATGCTTCCTAGAGGGTGTCCGGGGCCCTGGCGTTTCCGGGAAGCACAGCGCATTCCAAATGAGAGGGAGCTTGTGTGGCTGGAGCGGTCTGTCCTTAGCTTTGGCGTTTGGCGAATGCAACGCAGGCTGAGGACCGTAGAGCAGCAGGTGGGGCTTGCACTGTCTTCTCCACGCCCCCTGCAAGGCTGGTGGTTCCCCTGGTGGCTGCAGGCCTGTGGCGGGTGGAGGGTGCTCAGGCCAGGCTCAGTGGTTGACACAGCTGCGCCCTCTAGGCCCAGGTCGCACACGGAGCAGACCTGGCTTTGCCTCCTGGCTTTCCTGTCAGCTGCATTCCCGGGCTCACCTCGCCAGGCCTCCTGTCTGTAAATAGAAGCCCACAAACTATGTACAGATTTAGAGACGCCACCTGGGCCCCGAAAGTCACCATCTGAGCGCCAATGGCGCCGGCATCCCCCAGGTGCTTGCCCGGCGCCCCTGTGCACCCGGCCCCAGCGTGGCGAATGCATGTAAATATTTTTCGTAGGCAGCGTGGCTCCAGGGAGCCCCCCCTGAAGACAGTGTCCCCCCCTCCCTCCGGTGCGTCCTTTCTCCTGTACAGAGACAACTCCCCCCTCCCCCAACCCGGCCTGTGACAGCTGGGAATCTGTCCTTCCCTCCCCCAGACCTCCCTACCCCATTCGCTCCCCATAACCTGTTTATTAATCATACCTGTCCTGAGTTTCTGGCCAAAACTTCAAAGGAGGAGAAGCGGAGGAGAGAATGGACAGAGCCTGGCGCCGCCCGCTGTGGGCGCTCATCCGCCCCCGCCTTGGGAAGGAGCTGGTTTGGTTTTTTTTGTTTTGTTTGTTTTGTTTTGTTTTTTTTTTTTAACATTTCCCGTGCTGTGCCCATTTATAAGAGGAAATAAAATTAAGCTGAAAGGAAGCACCGTGGCCCCAGAGTGAGATGAATGTGGAGGCTGGAGCTCACCCCTCAGCCTCCTTCCCTATTAAAGGGGGGAGGGGAGGAGGGAGGGAAATGGACCCACAGCCCCTCACGGGAGCCATTGGGGTAAAAGCTGCCCTTGGTTGAGGGTTTGGGCAGCTCAGAGCTGAGCACGGTGAGGCCAGTGGGGTGGGGGGGGCAGTGGGGTGGGTGGAGGACTGGAGTGGGGGTGCGGTTCCCCTCCAGCAGGCGGAGAATGCTGGCTTTAGACCACCAAGAAAATCATCAGGGCCAGAGCTATCTGGGGGTACTTGGGGTGGTTTTTCCTGCCCAGCCCTTGACTCCTCTGAGCCTCAGTTTCCCCACCTTTCACACGGACCGGAAAGCTCTGTGGGTGAAACGTGGTGAGGCAGATGTAAGGCTGAGCCTCGGCCCGGGGTCCTACACACCCCGCCGTGGTGAGGGTGTCAGCGATGATGGAGGCGGAACAGAGCAGAGCTGGGGACAGCTTGGGTGGCTTTCAAGGCTGGGAAGGTCTTGGAGCCAGCCCAGGCCCAGCAGGGTGTGGAGCCTGCCCTAGAGCCCATAGCTGGGTGCTTCCTAGCTCCTGCTACGCGGGGGAGCTTCGGAGCCCACTGGCCATCCCTAAGCCCTTCCCCATGCCCTTCCCCTTCCCCGTCTCTGTGTTGCCTGCCGCTCTTCTCTGGGGCATTGAGGGCTCTTCTGCCCCCTGCCAGGGGACAGCCCCCAGGTATAGGTGCCAAGGCCATGACCTTCCCTCCTGGGAGGGAGACCTCTCCATGACCCACACTTAATTCCAGGAGCTAAGGTCTTCCTCCACAGCTGCCAGACACCCTCCAGAGCGCCCAGTTACAGCTTGGCAGTTCAGAGACACAAACCGGAGGCCCAGAGCCTTGCCGTGGGACCTCAGATAGCTACCTTGAGCCTTTAAACATGCACGTCCTTAAAACAGGGCCACAGCTGTGGCTAAGTGGTTTTAGCCGAGGGCTGGGCCAGGGTTAGAAGCCTGCAGAGAGAGAGGAGCTGATGGATCAGGTTCATAGCTGCCCATGAAGGAATGCTTCTGGAAGGTAACGCCCCCCTCCTCCTGAGGCCCCATAGCTCACTGTCTCCCCTTTGCTCCTTCACCACCACCCATCACCTTCTCTGTTGACGTTGGTAAGCTGGTTTGTCATCTAGGAAGGGAGCTCCGTCTTGGAGCCAAGCAGATACCCTCTGAGCGTTAGTGGCCGCATGTGCTAATAATGGGCACAAGAAGGCTGCTATGTTTTGGCTCTTGCGAGGGGGTGGAGATAATTCGCTGGAAGCATGTGATCCTATTGTATTCCTTTGCAGTTGCCAGCTTTCACCAGGAAAACCTTTATTCAAATCCCAACTCTGCCCAGGACTCTCTGGGTGACCTTGTCCCGTGACCTTGGGTGAGTTACTGGGGCTCAAGTTGTCTCACCTGTACAGCCGGGGTAGCGGCACTTAGAAGCACGTCAGCCACAAGAAGGCCCTGCACCCATGTGCAGGCTGGGCTTCCCTGCACCCCTGTGCAGGCTGGGCTTCCCATTATTGGCAGGGCCCCAGCATCTGCCTGGGAACTGAATGATGACCCTGAGCCTGGGCAGAGATGAAACTATCCGGTGTGGACCATGACTGTGGCTAGGGATGATCTGCACCAGCGCAGATGCCGGGCACCGCGGATCGGCCGCACGGATGGCATAGCCGGGGAGCTGGGTCTTTTCACCCAAGGGATGAGCAACCACACTGAGGGGGAAGGAGGAAGAATAGCCCATTGTTTCTGGCAGTCCCAGAGGTCACAGTGGCCGGCCCCAGCTGCCCTGAGAACAGAGTGAGCTCTCCTTCCCCGGGAAGGGCCACCCACCCTGTCTCTGCCCAGCCGAGGGTCCCCTGAGGACTGACTTTCTGGGGATGGAGGCTCCGCACTGCCAGAGCTGGGGGCCTAGTCCCTATTCGAGGAGAAAGGAGAGGCTGTCACGGGAGCAGAGGAATGAAGCTCAGAGCTAGGGGGTAGCCAGCAAGGGGGACTGGACAGGGAACTGTGCCAGGCACCCAGGTACATCGGATCGTAGCTCTGGCCTCCTGATTGGAGGCCGAAAGAGCAGAAGCCCAGGCCCTGAAGCTCTGAGAGGTGAAGCGAGAGGTTCCTTCCATCTCTCCCCACCCCCACTCAATGTCTTCCCTCTAGGAATTAGCCAGCTGTGTGAGTGGGAACAGGTGACCAAGTGTCTAGCCTTGATGGGAGGATCAGCAAACCAGAAGCAATTGTGAGTTAAGCTCAAACACGTGTTAATCCACGGTGTTTGTGTTGGTGCCTTCCGGTTGCCAAAAGCATCCACAGACATTCTCCTTCAAGAGAATTATTACCCCATTTCACAGATGGAAACAACTCATCAAATAAGTCAATTTCGTCAATAAAGATATTTCAAGGAGCCAGGCACTGCTGGCTCATGTCTGTAATCCTAACTACTCAAGAGGCTGAGACCTGAGGATTGAGGTTCAAGGCCAGCCCGGGCAGGGAAGTCTGGGAGATTCTTACCTCCAATAAACCACCAGAAAACTCCAAGTGGAGCTGTGGCTCAAAATGGTAGAGCACTAGACGTGAGCAGAAAAAGGTCAGGAACAGCACCCAGGCCCTGAATTCAAGCCCCACAACCGACAACAATAACCACAAAAAAGATACTGCAAGGGATAATAGAAGAATATAGATGAAAGTTTTTGTCCTGTTACCCACACTGGTCCTGAAGTCATGGGCATAATCGATTTTCCTGTCTCTGCCTCCTGAGTAGCTAGGTCTACAGGTGTGTTCTGGGGACACCCATCTAGAGGATTTACAGATAAAATTAAAAGACTTGTTTACCAATCAATGTGTGAACCCAGAAGGGATCCTGACTGTAACACATTTTTATTAAAAATGCCAGTGATATCCTGATGCCAGTTCCTCACACCCGTGACCCTAGCGACTGAGATCTGGAGTTTGTTAGCCGGTGGGAGTTTATTCTTCACCAACAATCAGGCTGTGTGTGTGTGGTGTGCACACATGTGTACCGTGGCTTGCGGTCGAGGGGTGATGTGGTCAGATCGGTGGTTTGTAGAACTGGCCCCAGCCATCCACAGGGAGGAACTGAGTCAGGTTGCAGGTGGCCGGAAGTGGTGATAATCCAGTGTCCCCCACAACACCGAGTGAGTGTGAATGAGTGGCTGGGGCTCAGTCAGTACCTGCTGTGTGAAATACAGGCCAACCAGCGGGCCTCAGCGGGACTCAGCCCTCCCCTCCTGTTCCCGGTGCTGTCCACAGCATTAGCGCACCGCAAGGTTGGATTTCCCGGTGGAGGCAGGGGGGCGGTGGGTGTGGAGAGGAGGGGACCCTCACTGTCCATCTCTCGGGATCAGAGCAGCCCTGCAGCGCAGCAGCTTAGCCTCCGAAGGCCTGGGGGAGGATGGGGATGTGCTCAGGGAGGCCGGCTGGCCTCTGTTTCACTAGCCAACACCTACAGTGCAGGAATTTGAGGGAGGAATCGATGCCCGACTGGAGGTTAAGACCCGAGTTGGGAGATTGATAGTAGATTAAGGAAAAGAAAATGGGAGATTGTGGGACGGTTTTGTTCTGGTTTTGTTTTGAATTGTGAGACAGTGTCCCTGAATGGCAGGATTACAGGTGTGGGCCCCACACCCAACCCTTGTGCAGAATGCAATGCTGGAGAGTCTACAGCTACAGAAGGAGCGTGTGAGAGTGGAGACAGACAGACAGAGACAGGGAGAGACAGAGAGAGGTCACAGTTCTGCTCCAGAAAGGCGACTCAGGGTTTCTAGGAGGAATAACTGAGTTGGGGGGGGGGGTGAGGGGAGGCAGCCACACAACAGGACCTGGAGGAAGAGACAGGATGGACAGAGTAATCCAGCAGGCCTTCCTGGAAGAAGAGGGACTGTAGGGGGAGGGAGTGCCAGGGGAGAAGAGGAGTGAGGACAGAGGTGGGGGGGGTGTTGGTGGTCTAGAAAGGTAGAGAGGCCCCTCCCCTCCCCTCGTCTCTCCTCCCCTTCCTGTGGTCTTGGGCTGGGGGTGCGGGGCTGGCTGCATTTCTGAGTCTCTGGCTGAGGGAGAGGGCTGCGGGGTGCAGGCTGGAAAGGCCTCCATTGTGCTTGAGGCTGGCTGGGCTGCGGGGGCCGCTCCATGGGGCCCTTTGTCTGCCGGCTCGCCCACCAGGCACCCCGGCGGCCCCTAGTCCTTGCTGGCCTGGGACTGGGGCCGATCATGGAGGCAGGTTGTCCTGGCTTGGCTGGTCCTGATGTCACAGAGGGGGGAGGGGCAGGCAGGGGGACATCGCTGCCTTCAAGGCTGGTTAGGGGGCTGGTAAATGCCTTTTGCCCTCAGAGCTCCTGAGTTACTAGTCCATGCAATCCTTTAACCCTGTAATGCACAGTCGTGATGGAGAATCCCAGAGTGATGGAGTCTCTCAGAAGCGACTCTGTGGGAATCCTCTGGAAGAGTGGCATCCTGGTCTGGTTTGTTATCTTCCTTCTAGGCTGCGGACTACATGGAAGACACAGAATAGTCCTGGGATACTGGCGAGTCTATCAGCCATTGTCTCAGAGCCCAGAGAGGTAGCGTGACTTGTCCAGGGTCACACAGCTATTCTGTTGGCACAGAGCCTGGAGACACCCAGGCAGCCAAGCCCTCTGAATGCCACGCCCTCCCGCAGCGGCTGCTTCTGTCTGGGTAAGGCCTCAGGGCCTGCTTGAGGGGAGGGCTGGGAGGCGAGGAAGAGGAGGGGCTGATAATTTCTAGCCTTGAAGCTGGCCCTGGCTCTTCCTGTGGAATCTCCGGTGAGTTGTTCATCTCTCTGCCCTCAGTACCTCCATCTTGAAAAGAGAATAGAGAAAAACTGGGAGAGCGGGAGGGAAGGGGCGACATTGTCCAAAAGAAACCTGACCTACGGAATGGTAACCCCTCTGTATATCACCCTTAGCGTAACAATAAAAAATTAAAAATAGGGGCTGGGAAGGTGGCTCAGTGGTAGAGCGCTTGCCTTGCATGCATGAGGCCCTGGGTTCAATTCCTCAGCACCACATAAGCAGAAAAAGCCAGAAGTGGAGCTGTGGCTCAGGTGGTAGAGCGCTAGCCTTGAGCTGAAGAGCTGAGGGGCAGCGCCCAGGCCCAGAGTCCAGGGCCCATGACTGACAATAAATAAATCATAATTAAAAATAGAGGCCAGACATTGGTGGCTCATGCCTATAATCCTAGCTACTTAGCTAGGATCATGGTTCAAAGCCAGCCCCAGGAGTAAAGTCTGTGAGACTCTTATCTCTCTCTAACTACCAAAGAGCCGGAAGTAGAGCCATGACTCAGATGGGAGAGTACCAGCCTTGAGTGATAAATCTAAGAGACAGTACGGGCCTTGAGTTCAAGCACAAAAAGAAAGAAAAGAAAGAAAGAAAGAAAAGGAAAGAAAGAAGAGAGAGAAAGAAAGAAAAAGAAAGAAAGAAAGAGAAGGAAAGAAAGAAGAGAGAAAGAAAGAAAAAGAAAGAAAGAGAAGGAAAGAAAGAAGAGAGAGAAAGAAAAAGAAAGAAAGAAAGAAAGAAAGAGAAGGAAAGAAAGAAGAGAAAGAAAAAAAGAAAGAAAGAGAAGGAAAGAAAGAAGAGAGAGAAAGAAAGAAAGAAAGAAAGAAAGAAAGAAAAGAAAGAAAGAAAGAAAGAGAAGGAAGAAGGAAGGAAGGAATTCCCTTCCCTGCGTGCGGGCTCTGTGTTGGGCCTTCCTGGCTGTGTGTGTCTGGGCCCAGGCCTCCCTTCTCTGCTTCCATTTCCTCAGTAATGCTATTGAAGAGCCCAGGATTGGCTCTTGGCATCCAGGCTTCCTGGGGTGATGGTTCTGGGCGAGTCCTGTTGACCTCCACGCCACAGGGCTTAGCTGGGTTGGAGGAGTGAGCTGGGTCCGTGGAGGTGCTTGCCAAGTGTCCCAGGTGCGCGATGGAGCCCAGGCCTCCCTCGCCGGGCACAGCTGCGTGACGGTCTGCACTCCAGGGCTGGGGAGCGGTGCAGCACCGTGCGTCTGGGTGCCCAGCATGGAGCTGTGCGCTGGGAATCAGCTGCTTCTCGTAGCCTGCCTCCCCAGGGATGGGAGTGTAATGAATGTTTCTAGAACCCCCCACCAGGCCGAGATGAGAGGCCCTAGGAGCCAGCCAGCGCTGGAGCCTGGCAGCGGCTGGGAGCCCAGCCTTATTATATTAACAAGCGTCAGGGTGATGATTACCATTAATGAGATTAGTCACCAGGCACCCCCCCCTCCCCCCCGGCTTCCAGTGAAAGCAACACGAGGCTCGCTTGGGCCTTTCTCTGCCTGAGAGCATGCCTTGGTGCCAGGCACCTTGCCAAGCCATTAGATCTTTGTCTGGTCCGTCTTTCCACACCCCTGGGCTTAGTATTGGTATCCCCACTTTACAGAGGAGGAAACTGAGACCCAGCAAGGGGTGTTGGCACTGGTGCTTGAACTCAGGGCCTAGGCACTGTCCCTAAGCTGCTTCACTCAAGGCTGGTGCTCTACCACCTGAGCCATGCCACTCCCGGTTCTTTGCTGGTTAATTGGCAATAAGAGTCTCATGTACTTTTCTGCCCAGGCTGACTTCGAACCTAGGATTACAGGCATGAGCCACTAGCATATGAGTTTGTATTGCTGGCAGACGTTTGCAGTGGACTGGGCTGTGTGCTTGGTGGGGGTTGGACCCTTTAATAGTCACAGCCCCACAAGGAAGGGGTTCTGACCCTCTGCAGGGGGGAAACTGAGGCACGGAGGAGCTAACTGCTCGTCATGTCCCGCTGTCTCTGACTTCTGGGGCTTCCTTCTGTGACTAGAGCGAGTCTGATTAATCAGTTTAGCTGATAGAATTCTCTAGAATTGTCTAGAATTCTCTCCTCTGCTGCTGGAGCCCAGGGCTCTGAGATGAGAGGTGTGGGGAGTGTTCTTGTTCCTCATGGCATAGCCCTGCTCTCCCATCCCTGCCTGGCCCCCTGCTAGGCTTAGTTTTCCCTGGCACCCACTGGGTGCCCTCTATACTTAGCAGAGGGGGAGGGCATTGGTGTGGCTGGCGATGCTTCTCTCCCCCCCCCCCCCAGCCTTCAAGCTTTGTTGCTGGGGCAAGAAAACCCTTGTACTCACTAGGTTTGAGTTTTAAGACACTAAACAGTTGTTTGTTTGTTTCAGTCATAGGGGTTGAGCTCAGGGCCTAGGTACTGTCCTTGAGCTCTTTTGCTCAAGGCTAGCACTCTACCACTTCCAATTTTGAGCCATGGCTCCACTTCCGGTTTTCTGGCGGTAAATTAGAGGTAAGAATCTCCTGGACTTTCTTGCCCTGGCTGGCTTTGAACTGTGATATTCAGATCTCAGCCTCCTGAGTAGCTAAGATTACAGGTGTGAGCCACTGGGACTGTTTAGGACAAAGGGAGAGAGGAGAAGAGAAGGGGGAAAAGAGAGATGGAGGGGGAATAATTCTGAAACCCATTGCAACTGTGTAGGAAGATGTATGTCTGGACAGAGTCTCAGTGGGACAGCGGATGGGTAGAGGCTGGGGAGGAAGCAATGGAGAGACTTGCTCTGAGCAAGGCAATATATGCGCGTCTGAGATCCGCAGCATAAAGCCCTTCAAGCAATCAACATGCATGCGCCAAAAACAGCGACAGGAAAGCAAAGCAGGTGGAGGAGGGGGAAAGGAGGGCGAATGAGGATGAATTCGGTGG
This sequence comes from Dipodomys merriami, assembly GCF_024711535.1. Taxonomy (NCBI): domain Eukaryota; kingdom Metazoa; phylum Chordata; class Mammalia; order Rodentia; family Heteromyidae; genus Dipodomys; species Dipodomys merriami. The sequence continues at coordinate 9,223,677 of NW_027204270.1, forward strand.
AAGTGGTTTATTGCATGCATTAAAATAGGACAGTGCGCCCCCCGGGAAGACCTTCTGCATGTTGGTGCTGAGTCTGACACTTGCGCTCTTACTTGACCTTTTATTTTATTTTATTTTTTGCTCAAGACTAGTGTTGTTCCCCCACTTGAACCACAGCTCCACTTCCAGCTTTTTGCTAGTTAATTGGAGATAAGAACCTCACAGACTTTTCTGCCCGGGCTAGCTTCAAACTACGATCCTCAGATCTCAGCCTCCTGAGTGGGTGGGATGACAGGCGTGAGCCACTGGTGCCCAGCGTGAAATTGCAAGAAAGGGGGATGGGAAAAGGGAGAGGGATACGAGGGAGTGAGGTTGATGAGGATTCATGCGTGGAAATGTTACAACGAATCCCCTTTGTACAACTCACAAATGCTAATAAAAAAATGTTCCAGTTCTACTGGGCTTTGAACTCAGGGCTAAGCAGGTGCTCCACCACGTGAGCCAAGCCCTCAGTCCAATACTTCTTTCTTGCTGGTGACCTCAGGCAAGTGACTGGACCTCTCTGAACCTGTCTCCTCCTCTGTGCATCAGGAGCAGTTGTTACTCAGGACCTACTGTGGGCACAGGATGGGTGTTTGGTTGATGTCCCTGGCACACGCTGAGGCCGCAGTGCCTGCTGGTCCGTGTGGCTGGCAGGCGTCTGGGAACTTGAAGGGCTGCAGGCAAAGTGCTTCTGGGAGTCGCAGGCGTCCGGCTGGGACTGGACAACAGAGAGGCAATGGCGTTGGGGGCGCTGCGGGCCTCCATGCTGGGGCAGCCCCCTGAGCCAGCCCCAGATGTTCCCCAGCTCCCTGGCAGCGACCTTGCTTGGGAACAAGGTCATGTCATTCCGGATCCCAGTGGCTGCCAGGAAGAGGAAATCAGAATCCAAACACAGAGAAGATGAAGGTGGAGACAGAGAAAAGTACTTCCCTAGCTGGGGTGGGGGGGACACTGGGGGGGCTGGCGCTGCCCCAGCCGGGGTGGGGGGGCACGGAGGGGGGCTGGCAGTAGACAGCCATCTCTGAAGGTCCTGACCCTGGAGAATCTCCAGGTCAGGCTTTAGCCCCTAGGACGGTGAATGAACAAAGACCAAGTTGGTGCTCAGTTGTTGCCAGCTGCTGTGGGAGGAGAAGAAAAGAAATGAAGCTCAGAGAGGTTCAGTCAGCAGTCCAAGGCACACAGCCCCGAGGGCCAGGGTTGCGTTTGAGCCCGGGCTGCCTTGCTCAAAGCCCCGCGCCCCTAGCCAGCGTCACGTGGGACTGCACACCTTGGTGGGTGGCTTGGTGCCCCAAGCTCCACAGCAGACTGGGCCTTGGCAAACTCCAGGACAAGTGACACGGCACCGGGCCGTGTGTGCTAAAGGCAGCCAGGCCGGGCCGGCCTGCGGGAGACCCGGCAGGGGTCCTCAGCACAGACCGCGCACTCCAGGCCCCTTCCACGACGCGGGGCTGCTGATGGGCGTCTATTTAGTGCCTGGAACCTTGGATCGAGGCTGGCCTGTGTTTTCAGAAGGCTTCACCTGGCCTCTTACTGGCCTGGCCATCTGGAGCCAGGGATAACAGCTCCTTGGCCTCAGTCTTCCCCTTCAGAAAATGGGAAGATGAGCAGGTGGCTGACTTCCCAGGGCCGAGCTGGGGAAGCAGGGGAGAGGCCCAGAGCAGCAGACCGGAGACAAAGGGCTATTGCTACCGACACCCACGCAGGCCGCCATCACAGAAGGCCACGTGGGGAGGGCAAGGGAGGGGAGGGCAGGGCCGGGCTTCCCTGGGTTCCCTAGGGAAACAGGAAGTGCCGGCACTGCCCTGGCCACAGGAAGCCAGCTGACCGCTCCTCCCCTCACCGGCCTGTAAACAGCTGTGGACGAAGCCCGCTGAGCTCCCAGACAGCGCCCAGTCCCCTTAATTTTACAGAATGGGTTGCCCAGGCCCAGAGTGGGGCAGGCACCTGCCTCGGGGCGCACAGCGCGCAGGGCAGGCAGAGGTGGAACTAACTCCAGGTGGGTGGACTCGCGTTCTTCCCAGCAGCCTCACAGATGGTCAGAGGTCTGTGTCCTTCTGTCTGTCCCACAGCAGGCCTCACACCCCCGGGGCCAACATCTGGGTCCCCCTGAGCCTAGGCTGCCCAGCTAGTCGGTGGCTGAGTGGAGACGGACACAGATCAGAGCCCAGCTGGTCTGTTTCTTCCATTTTGAAACAAAAATACTGAGGATCAGAAGGGGAAAGGACCCAATCCATGAGCGGCAGGTTGTCTGGTCCTACCTCTTGCTGACCAGTCTCCTCCACAGCTTTACTCCTGGGATCCAGGCTTGCTTCGTGGTGGCAGTACATCCAAAGGAAAAGGCCAAAGCTATCCCCCCATCTTTCCTGACATTGCAGGATGCTACTCAACACATTCTAGCTCCCCAAACCGAAGCAGATCCATAGTCAGGCTTCCAGGAGAGTCTTTAAAGAAAGGTCTGCTAGGGGTTTGTAAGCTCCCAGCTCATGTTCACAGCCCAGACATCAAGTGCTGGAGTGACAGCAGCCACTTTGTGACCAGGAGGCCTCAACTGTGAGAAAGCATCCACACACGGAGGATGGCTGAGCAGACCAGACAGCAGCCCGAGGAGAGGAGCCCATGACACGGGAGTGTGGCTCTCCCGCTCTGATCTGCCTCAGTCGGACTTTCTTTGATTGAGAACCCAGCTTCCTTTTCAATGTTACTTGTAACAAGCCTGGTTCTAATTTATTCACATCTAGACGCTGAATCTTTTATTTTTTTTTTTCTGCACTGAGACTTGAACTCAGGACCTTGCCCTTGCCAGGCGAGGGTTCTCCTGGACACACCCTGGGCCCTTCTGAGCCTTTTCTGATCAGGCCGCAGTGGGCAAGCTCGGTGCTGCCTCCCTGTGGCTGTTCCGGGGGAGGCCGCAAAGGCAGACGTGCTGCGCATGGCCTCCAGGCCCTGGGTGCAAAGACCCGCCTGCTTCAGCCAGAGCAGCTGTTTTTCCTCCACTGGACGACCTGAGACCCCCATTTGGTCAAAGCGTCCCATTTACTTTTGTGTATTGATTTTTATGCGTGTGCCAGTCACGAGCCTGGGACTCGGGCCTGGGCGCCATCACTCCAGGCTGGCACTCTACCATTTGAGCCACAGCTTCACGTCGGGCTTTTGGGCGATGAATCGGAGACAAGAAGTGTCACGGCCTTTCCTGCCCGCTGTGGCCTTGAACTGTGATCCTCAGATCTCAGCCTCCTGAGTAGGCAGGGTTACAGGCGTGAGCCGCCACCTCGGGTCCCACACTTCCCCCAGGGAAGGGGAGAGGAAACTGACTGGAGGTGGAGACAGAGGCGTGGGAAGCAGGCCACAGGAGGAGGGGCTGGTTAGAGGGACGGCTCCATCTCAGGTCGCCAGCAGAGGCAGCCACCCCGGGCCCAAGAACACGCCACGGGGTGTCGGTGAAATCCCAGAGTGAGGGTCCTGTTTCTCAGAGTGTCCACAGCTCTCAGACCTGGGGTGCTCAGAAGCTGAAAGGCCAGCCCCCCATTCCCCAGGGGAAGGGTCTCTGAGGCTCCAGGAACACCCTCAGGCTCCTGCTGGGCCTCGGCTTTGCTGTGTGGCCCCCAGCCCCTGTGGGCCGTCTCTGGGCCCGTGAGGCGGTGCAGGAAGAGGCTCTCCACAGGAGCCGTGTCTATTTTCCACGTAGCCGCTCCGGACCTGCTCTTCTGAGACGGCCCCTTTGTAGGCAGCGGGCCTGGCGTCTGACAGCAGCGTGGGCTCCGAGATCAGGGGGACCAAAAGGAAGGATTGATGTTGGGCTTTGGATGCGAATGGGATCCCGCCGTCTTCAGCCAGACAATGGGCTTGAAAGCCGGGCTTTGTGGAGCCGAGTGGAGGGCGCGGGCCCGGCTGGCCGTCCTGCCGGCCTCTTTGCATATCAAGGGCCTAGCCTGGCCACCGGGATCAGAGGAGGAGTGTGCAGAGATGAAGAGGGAAATTTCCACCAGACAGACAGCCGAAGCCAAGGTGGCCTCTGCGGGAGGGGGAGGGGCAGGGGGAGGGAGGGAGAGGGCAGAAGGACCACAGACTGCGTCCCCCCCCCACGCCTCAGCCTACCATGGGGATGTGGGCTCGCTCTGGGAGGGGAGAGCGGGATGGGGGGGCTGGCCTATCCTGCCCGGCTCCCCTGGGGATAGGAGCCTGTGTGGACAGTGACCCATGCAGTCAGGACGAGGAGCCTCCAGTGGCCAGCCGCGGCCACGGCTGCCGTGTTGGGAGGAAGTGGAGGGAGAAAGAGGAGGAAGGGGGGATTCCCCCCCCCCCAAGGCTGAGCCTTCCTTGGTCTCAAGGCAACTGAAGGGACCCCAGAGACGCCGGCGGGATGCTCATGCGGGGTCCGTCTTCCCGTGGCCTTTACTCTCAGTGGATGGGGCTGGAGCCTGAGTGGAACAATGTGATTCTGATCTCCACTGTGGGCTGGGCTGGGGACCATGGCCTGCTTACTGCTGCATTTGGGGTGTGTGTGTGTGTGTGTGTGTGTGTGTGTGTGTGTGTGTGTGTGTGTGTGTGTGTGTGTGTGTGTGTGTGTGTGTGTGTGTGTGTGTGTGTGTGTGTGTGTGTGTGTGTGTGTGTGTGTGTGTGTGTGTGTGTGTGTGTGTGTGTGTACTGGCATGGGGCTTGAACTCAGGGCCTGGGCTCTATCCCTGAGCTTTTGGCTCAAGGCGAGCCCTCTACCACTTGAGCCACAGCTCCACTTCCAGTTTTCTGATGGTTAACTGGAGATCAGGTTCTCACAGACTTTCCTGCCTGGGCTGGCTTTGAACTGTGATCCTCAGATCTCAGCCTCCTGAGCAGCTAGGATTATAGGTGTGAGCCATAGCACCCGGCTCATAACATTTCTTTGTTGTTGTTTTTGGTTGTGGGTCTTGAGGAATCGAACCCAGGGCCTCACGCATGTGAGGCGAGCACTCTCCCACTGAGCCACCTTCCCAGCCCGGACTCATTACACTTGCCTTTGCCTTTTCTTGGACCAAGATTCTGCTTCGCCGATCACCTGCACGGAGGCTGCTTCCCCGTGAATCTGCCTGGCCTTCCACAAGTATTATTTTACTCCATAGTCTTAAGGATGATTATTCCTATTGGGGGACCAACTGAGGTTCAGAGAGGGTAAGCAGTCACCTCAAGGCCACCCAGCAGGTTGGGAACCGAGGTGGGATTTGAACTTGGGTCCTGGAGATTCCAAGTCATGTGCTTGTCCCTCGCACGTATGCTCTGGGGAGCACCACGGCCAGGTGATGGATGACAGTGGTGAGAGGTCCGTGGGCGAGCGGGGACCTTCCCGGCATGTGACAGGTGGCAGCCCCCGTGATTAGTGAGGGCTGGCCTGGGCTTCCCCGCAGGTCAGGGCACCCGCTGCGGGGCCATCGCTCTCCTTACAGTGCATGGGCGGCCGGGGCGGGGAGCGTCTCCGCCTGCAGTCAGACCCAGGGCCGCGGCGTGGGCTGCTCCAGTGGCCCCGGTGGAAGAGGAGAGAGCGTAACCGTCACACCACGGCCTTCCCTCGTAACTCAGAGTGGTGGTGACGAGTCTCAGGAGCGCCGCCTGGGGCCCGGAGGGACGGCCCGGCCTCCAGTCAGTGCGTCCCTGGGCCCCACAGCCTTGGGGGAGCAGGGCCAGGGCTGCTCTGCAGGTTCACCCCAGGGCGCCGGCGTCTTCCTGTGGAAAGGGCGCGAGTCACAGGAAGGGGCGGGGCGGGGGCCTCGGGTCACCCGGCTGCCCACTCCACGCTGGACTGTCCACCCGCGCTGGGGGCCTGCCCTGCACAGGTGACAGAGGAAGTCCAGTCTAATTCCCCAAACAGGACCTGGCCGGTACCATCTCCCCAGAGAAGTTTCTGGTGTCCCCAAGGTAGGTCAGACGCCTCCCCAGCTCCTGGCCCTCAGCTTGGTAGTCTGGCCTTCTTAGGACCTAGTGGTTGTCCAATCTCTGTACTTGACTGTGAGCTTGGCAGAAGCAGAGTCTTCCCTCCCTCCCTCCCTTCCTCTTTCCCCCCTTCCCTCTCTCCCTCCCTCTTTCTCTTTCTTTCTTACTTTTTTTTTTTTGTCCAGTCGTGGGGCCTGAACTCTGGGCCTGGACGCTGTCCCTCAGCTCTTTAGCTCAAGGCTAGCACTCTACCACTTGAGCCACAGCACCACTTCTGTTTTCTGGTGGTTATTTGGGGATAAGAATCTCACAGACTTTCCTGCCTGGGCTGGCTTTGAACCATGATCCTCAGATCTCAGCCTCCTGATTAGCTAGTATTACAGGAGTGACTTACCAGTGCCCAACTACCTCTTTCTCTTTCTTTCCAAAGCTTTCTTTCTTTCTCCCTTCCTTCCTTCCTTCCTTCCTTCCTTCCTTCCTTCATTTCTTTCTTTCTCTTTCTTTCTTTCTCTCTCTCTTTCTTTCTCGCTTTCTTTCTTCCCTTCCCTCTCCTTCCCTTTCTGTCTCCATCTCTCTTTCTTTGTGCCAGTCCTGGGGCTTGAACTCAAGGCCTGCCTGGGCACTGTCGCTGAGTTTCTTTTGCTCAAGGCTAGCCCTCTACCACTTGAGCTCCAGCTCCACTTCCGGCTTTTTTGGATCTTGCTGACTTTGCCTCATTCTGCTTCTTCCCCTTCCCGCGTGGCTGGGATCACAGGCATATACCACCCTGTGTGCCTCTGCCATAATTCTTGCCTTCTGTTGACTCCTGTTGGTCCCAGCACGTGGGATAGGAGCCAAGTGGTCTTATAAATGTTTGTGAGTCAGTGAACATGAGACATGGAAACTAAAGCCAGTGGAGGCTCAGGGGCTGGGGGGTTGGGGGGGGGTGAACAGGGGAAGCAGCTGTGCAAAGGCCCTGGGGTGAGAGAAAGCTTGATTCAAGGAATGTTGTTGTGGTATTACTGCAGGCTGGAGCCACAGGTGAGTGTGGGCAGAGGGCAGAGGTGAGAAGACAGATCATAAAAGTCCTTGAGGGAAAAGAGCAGAGGTGGCCCTGGAGCTCAGGGACAGAGCAGCCCACAAGAGAAAGCAGAACTGGACACAAAGTGCTGGATCCCTTCTCTGGGGAACATTGAAAGCTGCAGGATGTGAGACTATGACCCCGTCTGACCTGGTCCAACCTGCTCAGCCGCTTCCTCCCCGGGCAACCCTGAGCCCTGTCCGTTCCCAAGGCTGTTACGCAGCCTGCCAGATCTGGGGCACAGGCAGAGGAAACAAGCGATGTTGGCTCAGCTTCTCCGGCTCGTTTTGTAATGCCTGCAGTTCTGCGCAGCAGAGTTGAGGGATGGGTTTGCAGCTATTCTGGGCTGGGGGCCCTTGGCACCCATGGCCCTGGCTGTCCAGGACACACGCCCCGCTGTGGCGGAAGAACTCAAGAGATGGTTGCTGAGGACTTGCCAGGGATTCACTGCGCGTTTCCACACGTCACTTCTCTGTCCTCACCGCAATCTGTAGGGTGGCACAGAACGGGCATCATCCATTCTGCAGGAGACAAGGCTGGGAGTCTAGAGAGGCAGCAGCTCAGTGTGAGTCCTCGGTGCTGATCTCTGGAAGGGTGACAGCCTGCCCCAGAGGCCAGCTGGCTGCAAGCCCTTCCGGCCAGGTGGCACACAGGGGCAGACTCGGTCCTCCTCAGCCCGCCTAGATCTGAGTGCCTTGAGGAAGAGCCCTTCTGTGGGACACAATAATCCGAATGGACATACGTGTCCGTCCATGCATGCTCCCATAGTCACCCACCTGTCCATCCACCCCTATCGCTCCATCTACCCCCACCCCCATGAGAAGTCTTGCTGTCCACCTACTGATCCATCCATCCAACCACCCAACATCCCATCCAGCCATTTGTCCATCCAACATCCCATCCATCCATCCATGCATCCATCCATGCATCCATGCATCCATCCATCCATGCATCCATCCATCCATCCATCCATCAATCCATCCATCCATCCAGCCATCCATCCATCCATCCATCCATCCATCCATGCATCCATCCATCCATCCATCCATCCATCCATCCATCCATCCATCCATCCATCTATCCATCCATCCAGCCATCCATCCATCCATCCATTCATCCATCGATCCATCCATCCATCCATCCATCCATCCATCCATCCATCCATCCATGCATCCATCCATGCATCCATCCATGCATCCATCCATCCATCCATCCATCCATCCAGCCAGCCAGCCAGCCATCCATCCAGCCATCCATCCATCCATGCATCCATCCATGCATCCATCCATCCAGCCATCCATCCATCCATCCATCCATCCATCCATCCATCCATCCATGCATCCATCCATCCATCCATGCATCCATCCATCCATCCATTATCCATTGCACATCCAGCATCCACCTGTTCACCTGTCTATCCAACCAATGTCCCTCTATACATCCATCTATCCTCCACTGCTGACCTGTCCATCCATCCACCCACCCATTTACCCTGCCTACCATCCATTCATACATCTAGCCTTCCACAAACTCATCCACCCACGTGATTTATTCCGGGGTCCACTGATAAGCTCCCAATACCCAGGTTTTTCCCCTCTCTTTCCTTTGTCATACTCAGAAGGGTGGTCAGGCTTTTTTTTTCTCTTTTGTCGGTTGTGGGACTTGAACTCTGGGCCTGGACTCTGTCCCTCTTCAGCTCAAGGCTAGTGCTCTACCACTTGAGCCACAGCGCCACTTCCAGTTTTCTGGTGGTTTATTAGCGATAAGAGTCTCCCAGACTTTCCTGCCCAGGCTGGCTTTGAACGCAATCCTCAGATCTCAGCCTCCGGAGTAGCTAGGATTACGGGTGTGAGCCACTGGCATCTGGCTGTTGGTTGTTTTTGATCCCCAGTCTTCTCTTCTCTTGGTTTGGAAAGTCAGTGGCAGCATTGTTACGCGAGTCATCCCCACACATCAGTGTCAAAGGCCAAAGAGAATGTTCCCTGTGTGAGTTCTTTTAATGAGGAAGACTGTGTTTTCCCCATAGACTTGCTGCATGTCTCCTGGGCCCGGGTAGCATCACGTGGCTGTTCCCAAACCACGCTGTGGCGAGGGAAAAGATCCTCACCATGGATGGCCTGAAACTAAACAAGATCGGTTGCCTGGGGAGATTGAATAAAATTGGAATCCATTCGGTCAGGGAGAAGGCCGAGGGGAGAGGTGGGGGCAGCTGTTGAGTTGGCACAAGTGCCAGCCACGCCATCCATCTTCCCATTCTTCCCCTGTGTGCAGCGATCCCTGGTCCATCCACCCCTTGTGTAGACATGTGTCCACCAGCTCTCAGATGCCCACAGAGAGCCAGGCCCTACCCTCCCCATCTATTGAGAACTCAGAGGCAAAAGATCTTATTAGGGAGAAAGATGGAATTTCCCACAATGCCCCTGCTAACTGCTTTATTTAGTCACAGTAAGAATGCTATCTGAGGCCCGTGCTGTGCATGGCAGTTTGCAACGATCTCCCCGGACTGTGGATTCCTTCATTCCACACATGTGTATCGAGCATCTGCCACACGCCAGACACAGCCTTTTAGTTTTACAAAGTGCTTTTCCCCGCATGTGTCAGAAGGCCCTCCAAAGTCAGACAAGCGAATGCTTTCCAGAGGCAGATACGACGTCTCCCTTGGGTCTTCCTCGGAGCCCAGCGAGAACCCTCCCGGGGCCGGGGTTGTCGGGAGGCGCCCCCGGGGCCACAGCAAGTGTTTGTCAGAGACGGGGCAAGGGCCTTTCTAGAATGGCTGCACATTTGCAGGGCGTGTGGTGGGATGCGGGTCAGAGTGAGGTTGGGCGGCTCACATCCAGCCTCTGAGCCACCTCTGATGCTCAGTCCACAGAGCCACCTCAGCCAGGCCCAAGGCCCAATCCCCACGCCATACTGGGGCGTGTCCCCAAGCAAACTACCCAGGACCAGGAAGCGCTTTGCCCTTCGCCTATACCCGTCCATCTTAGCCAGGCCCACCAACGAGGTAGTGGCTATAACAGCCTGGTCAGGACCTGTGAGGAACGGCTCGGGCCTGCACACCGCCAGGATGTTGTCAGGACACTAGCAATGACAGGTTTGCACAACTTCCTGCCTTTCTTTTCCCTTAGTCTCTATCTATCTATCTATCTATGTATCTATCTATCTATCCATCCATCTATTTATTTGCCAGTCCCGGGGCTTGAACTCAAGGCCTGGGATGCTGTCCAAGGCTGGCATTCTACCACTCACACCAGAGCTCCACTTCTGGCTTTTTGCTGATTACTGGAAGACAAGAGTATCATGGACTGCTCAGGCTGGCTTCCAACCACGATCCTCAGATCTCAGCCTCCTGAGTCGCTGGGATGATAGGCGTGAGCCACCTGTGCTGGCTCTCTCCTTTAAGTCTTTGGGGGGTGAAATAATTGGTTCAGAGAGTGCCATTGTACACCAGTTACCTAGGTAACTTCGAATCTTCTATCTGCAGGAATCTTTCTGTCTTCTGGATTGTGCTTTCTCCAACCCGGAGGTTCAGAAGCCCCTGGTGAGAGGTTGGAGCCCTCCCCTCAGAGTGCCAGACTATCCGGGAGGTGACTGGGGGGAGCTGTGGATGTGACTGATAAGACGACGTGAGCATAGCCACATGGGAGGGTGAACTCCATGGAAACTCGCCAGCACCACCATCAACAGCCACACCTGCCAAGAGCCCGTGGTTCCGCATTTCCCCGCATACCCCTGAGTGCTCCAGACAGTCAGAGGCACCAGGGGTGGTGGGCTTTCTGGATCTTGAGGAAAGCTTTTCTAGATTTGTTCTAGAGTCCTAGGTTGTCTTTGTCACAGTCAGTACCTTTTTGCGGAGCTGGAATTGACAGTTTCCTGGATACAAAAAGCAGGTGTTTGGGGGCTGGGAAGGTGGCTCGGTGGTAGAGCACTTGCCTCACATGCATGAGGCCCTGGGTTCGATTCCTCAGCACCTCATAAGCAAAAAAAGCCAGAAGTGGTGCTGTGGCTCAGGTGGTAGAGTGCTAGTCTTGAGCTGAAGAGCTGAGGGACAGCGCCCAGGCCCAGAGTTCAGGCCCCATGACTGACAAAACAAAAACAAAAAAAACAACAACCAAACCACCAACAGGTGTTTTTTGGTTTTTGGTTTTGGGAGGGTAGGGGTGTGGCTGGCACGGTGGCTCAGTCCTGTGATTGTTTTTTTGTCAGTCATGGGGCCTGAACTCTGGGCCTGGGCTCTGTCCCTCAGCAATTCAGCTCAAGGCTAGCACTCTACCACTTGAGCCACAGCGCAACTTCCAGCTTTTTCTGTTTATGTGGTGCTGAGGAATCGAACCCAGGGCCTCATGCATGCAAGGCACGCGCTCTACCACTGAGCCACCTTCCCAGTCCAGTCCTGTGACTTTTTAACTACTTGGGAGGCAGAAATTAGAGGGAATCTGAGTTTGAAGCCAGCCTGGACAGAAAAGGTTCATGAGATCCTCTTTCTCAACTAATTGCTGGACACGGTGGCACGTGCCTGGCGTCCCTAGCTCTTAACAGGAAGCATGAAATATCTGAACTGTGGTGCAGACACAGATGAGGGAAGCCAGATTCCATCTTAAAAATAGACACTGCGGGGACTGGGAAGGTGGCTCAGTGGTAGAGCGCTTGCCTAGTGGCGCTGTGGCTAAAGTGGTTGAGCGCTAGCCTTGAGCTGAAGAGCTGAGGGACAGCGCCCAGGCCCAGAGTTCAGGCCCCACGACTGGACTGAGGAAAAAAAAAAAAAAATAGAACACTGCGAAAAGGGGCTTGGGGCCTGGCTCCGTGCGGTGGAGAGCTTGTTTAACATGTACTACAAGGTCCTGGATTTGGACCCTAGCACCGCCAAAAGAAGGAAACGCAATAAAAAGAGATATGGATAAGCAGGGAATAGCACATGCTTGTGATTCCAGACTTGGGAGGTGGCGGCAGGAGGATTTTGAGTTTGAAGCTAGCCTAGGCTAGCTAGACCTAGGCTAGGCCTCTTCTCACAATCACGTGATGAAGCCAGGGCTGGTGGCTCACGCCCACAATCCTAGCTACTCAGGAGGCTGAGAGGTGAGGACTGACATTCAAAGCCAGCCGGGGCAGGGAAGTCTGTGAGACTTTTATCTCCAGTTAACCACCAAACAGCCAGAAGTGGAGCTGTGGCTTCAGTGGTAAAGCACTAGCCTTGAGCAAAACTGTTCAGGGATAGCATCCAGGCTCTGATTCAAGCCCCAGGAGCAGCGTGTGTGTGCACGCGCGCACACACACACACACACACACACACACACAAATGGTGATGACAGCTCAAGTTCACATGAGCTTTGATGTGTATTAGCTTCTGAACTGAACTTTGACTTCAATGTCACAGAGCTCCGTTCTTTGAGCATTTCCCAGGGTTAGTAATGACATCAGTTCAACTTTGTTGTCTGGTGGCATGAAGTGGGGACGTGGCGAAGGGCCATGGACTGGGAACCCCTCCAGGCCAATCTGTGGTCCTCCTTGGGGATTTCCCAGGCTCCTAAATGTACAGAGCAAAACACACGGAGAAAGCGGAATTTTCTGCTCACTCACTGAAAGCATTCAAGGCTTAAGCTGTGATTTTCTTGGTGAAGACTATTATCTAGGAGGGGTAGAATTCATGTAATTGGTGCAGTGATGGTCCTTAGAATGACCCGGGATCATTTCAAACCCTTTATTTTATTTTTATTTTTGGTGCCAGTCCTGAGGCTTGAACTCAGGGCCTGGGTGCTGTGCTTGAGATTCTTTTCCTCAAGTGCTAGAACTCTGTCACTTGAGCCACAGTGCCACTTCTGGACTTTTCTGAGTAGTTTATTGGAGATAAGAGTCTCAGATTTTCCTGCCCAGGTTGGCTTTGAACTATGATCCTCAGATCTCAGCTTCTTGAGTAGCTAGGATTCCAGGCGTGAGCCACCAGCACCCAGCTCAATTCTTATTTGTATAATCAGGGCAACATTTACACACACACACACACACACACACACACACACACACACACACACACACACACACACACACACACACACACACACACACACACACACACACACACACACACACACACACACACACACACACACACACACACACACACACACACACACACACACACACACACACACACACACACACACCCCCAGGGAGAGATAAGCTATTCACTCAGGTTTGAGCATTTACCTAGTGAAGGATAAGTACAAGTACTTCCATTTCAATCATTATTTAATTTCTTAAAGTTATAGATCTTGGACGCAAGCTCTTGCTTTCGCTTTGACTTTCAACTTGTAGATCTTGATATTTTATTTATGAACTTAGCAATTTTTATACAAAGCAAGATCACATTACCTTCTTTATTGATTTGTATTCAATTAGCTCATGAATCTGACAGATTAAATTCCCATAAACTTTTAACATCATTCAAACATTTAATTAAACATATTCCTTTAGATATTTCTAACTACAATTACAAATTTAATTTATCCAATTCAAACACTTCAAACACCTGACAAGGGAGACTTACAAATATGAGGAACCAATTACTCCTAAGCACTCAAGCAACTTCTGTGGATCTAATCAGACATAAAATTAGTTGCTTAGATTTTTGGTTTTAGCATTATCCAAAGGAAGCCGGAAATGCATGTAATGAGACACTGATTCTAAACATCTTACTACAATGGCTAACACACCTTGCACAAAAGTACTGGCTTTGTGGACTTGTCTCTTCTTTGTTATTTTAAAGGAATTTTCAAGTTGAGGATGGAAATTTTGACCTTGCATATGCTCGGTAAGTGTTCTACCATCAAGCAAAACTCCCAGATCTCCAAAAGACTGTCTTTCTCACTCTTAACTGAGATGAATAACGTCCTGCTGTTTGTTCAGTGCTGGGAACGGAACCCAGGGGCTCAGGCATGAGAGGTGTGGGTCACACCACAGCCCATGTTTTCTTCTTTTAGGGCGTCTGTACTGCTGCTGGTAGTGATGCCTCCTCCTGTTTTTTTTTTTTCCTAATTGTTTGTACCTGCTCTTTATGAATATCTTGGAAAGTATCCTCGGGACCCACGTGGCTTCCAGGATCACTTTCCTCCCTTGGTTTGTACAGGTCACCCAGGTATTGCTCATGATTGCTTACTATCTCATCACCCCTTCATTTTTTTGAGGGTTTTTTTTTCCTTTTTAAACCATGCCTGGCTTTGAAGTCATGGCCTTGGACTGGCAACGCTGGTGCTCCACTGTTGAGCCATACCTCCAGTCCTTTTTTTGCTGATTATGTTTGCCATAAGGTTTCATGAGTGTGAGGTGGAGGTGTAATCTGCTTACTTTAAGGCTTCCTGTGACTGCTGAAATCACAGGGGTATGCTACTGCATCCCGCTGCCTGCCCTCTCCTGCCCAGGCTGACCTTCTACCCCTACCCTCCTAACCCCAGCCTCCGTGTGACGTGGGATGACCCGTGTGTGTCACTGCTCCTCGCTGTGGGTTGAGAAGAAGTCTTGAGGATGTCAGCCTGGGTGAGCCTCCAACCGCAGTCTGCTGATACTCGCTTCCCAAGTGGCTAGAATTACAGGTGTGAGCCACGAGTGCCCAAGTGTGAACAGGTTTATGTTCTTTTGATCAAACATCTTTTATGTCTTCAGTGTCAGGACTGGTCCTGACATCAGGCTGTGTTCATGGCCTCGCATACGTGGTCTCCTGCCCTCGTGACCCACATGCAGGGTCCATCCCCGAGTCCTGGAGGCCTCTTCCCCAAGCCAGACCCCAGCCCCACCACGCCTCACTCACTGTCACCCTGGAACATGATATTCAGTGTTGCCTTGCCCCAGTTTTGAGATCCTGGCTAAAAATTCTCAATTCCCTTTGGTGGTGCTTTTCCAAGCCTGCATCTCAACCACTTTCCTGATCTGGCTTGAGTTATAAAACACGCATCTCATGGAGCCCCTGCCCCTAGTTTTTTCTTTTTTCTCTTTCTCTCCCTCCCTCCCTTCCTTCCTTCCTCCCTTCCTTCCTTCCTTCCTCCCTTCCTCCCTCCCTTCCTCCCTTCCTTCCTTCCTCCCTCCCTCCCTTCCTTCCTCCCTCCCTTCCTTCCTCCCTCCCTCCCTCCCTCCCTTCCTTCCTCCTTCCTTCCTCTCCTCACCCTCCCTTCCTTTCTCTCTTCCTCCCTTCCTCCTTTCTCTCTCTCTCTCTTTCCTTTTTCCTTTTGTCCTCTCTTTTTGACAGTGATATTTGTAATGCAGATTGGCCTCCAACTCTCAATCCTCCTCTCTCAGCCTCCTGAGTGCAGGGGTTAGAGGTAGGCACCACCAAGCCCAGCTTCCCAAAGGCCATTAATCCCACATGGAAGGATGACCCCCTTCGTCCTTGAGTGTGTAGAATCCCTCACAGTGGGTGGTTTTTATCCTACGCTGGACTGCTTGTCATGCCCAAGCTGTCTCCTCTGACCCCGTCTGCTGCTCCTGGGTGCAGCCTCCTTCTCCCACCGGAAGCCGTAATTAACACAGGATGTGGCTTTCCCTCTGACCGAAGGTCCTCATGCTGTGCCCTGCCCCCATCAGACCCTAACGTGAACCGGTGACCTGCTCCACTGACGTCTGTGTGTCGTGTGGTGGCTCCTCAGTTCTCTCTCTCTCTCTCTCTCTCTCTCTCTCTCTCTCTCTGCCTTCCACCCTGCGAGACGCAAAGCAGCCCCCTCCCTGCAGGAGCAGCTCTTCTCCTAGACGCCCCCCTCCTGTGGCTTACAAGGCCGTCTGTGGCTTGGGCCCTGCTAATCTCTTTTTTTTTTTTTTTTTGATCAGTCATGGGGCTTGAACTCTGGGCCTGGGCGCTGTCCCTCAGCTCTTCAGCTCAAGGCGAGCGCTCTACCACTTGAGCTACAGCGCCACTTCCGGTTTTCTGGTGGTTTATTGGAGATAGGAGTCTCACGGTCTCTCTTGCCCGGGCTGGCTTTGAACCGCGATCCTCAGATCTCAGCCTCCTGAGTAGCTAGGATTACAGGCGTGAGCCACCAGCACCCGGCCCTGCTAATCTCTTGACCCCCATCAACCGTCTCACCCTTACTTAGTCCCATACTTGGAATGCTTCGAGCATCTGTGCAGTTTGCAGCAGTCCCGTGGCTTGCTCGCCCCGGGGGCTGAGCGGTGAGGGACTCGGCCAGGGTAGGGATGGAGGCACCTGTATCTCTGGGTCTGCAAAGCCCAGCGATGTATTTTTGTGGTGTGTGGTGCTCCTTGTGGCCTGCGGGGTGGATCTGTGTGACCGGAGCTGGTGCCTGGGGGCAGGGGTGCCCTTGGTGGCCCCTGTCTGGGACTAGGTTGTGGCTCGGGTTTTGATAGGAGCCATTGGAGACGCTTTGGTCCCTGGGGAGGCAGAAGTCTGGGCTTTCTCCTTGGGGCTCCAGCTGAATGGAGATCCCTGAGCCCCACCATAGTTGGAAAGAGGTGGGGAACTGGTGTCTCTCCCAGAGCTTTTTCCTAGCATCCCTGTGCAACGCTAAGTCTGCGCTGTCATAGTAACAGCGGGCCGGGTGGTAGCCAAGCCAGCCAATGACAGTCCATTCTGGTGATGTAATGCTCCAGCCTGGCCGCTCATTGGCTCTACTTCCACCCAGTTGGGGGGGGGAGGAGGCTGGGTGGGGGGAGCCGCACTGGGGAGGGCAGGATGCTGGGGCTGTGCACAGAGTGCTCTCTGCCCCCTTCCTATTTGCACGTGGCACAGCTCCTGGTCTAGCCGCACCTGGCTCTCTCATCTCTCCGAGAGTCTTCCCTGTGTCTGGTCACCTCGGTTCTCCTGTGCCGTCTGCCTCTAAGTCTCTGTAGGCTCTCAGTGACTCCTACTAGTTGGCCCCCTGTCTGTCCCAGCACTGCGGTCTCCCTGTCTCTGAGTGTGTCTCTCTGTCTTCTCCAAACAAGGGCGCAGTGAGAACGGCTTGACTTGCAGCCAGGGGGTGACTCACCGCCTCCAACCGCAAGGCTGGCCTGGCCGGCCTTGGGGCTCCTTCCCCAGGGCGGTGGGCAGCTCTGGACACAGACTCAGGTCTGGAGACTTCACGAGCCCAGAGCTAGGCCTTTCTGTGGTCAGACTCAACAAGCGCTTGTTCTTACTGACTTGTCTCCCAGCCGAGGGAAAAGCAGGTGGGGCCTGTGTTTGGGGAGAGAGGAGGGCAAGGATGAACTTGAGTAATTCCAGTAGGGAAGGTTAAACAACAGGTGGGACTTCCAGAAATGGCAAGTCACAGGCACTGGAAAGAGTGAATGAAAAGGTAACTGCATTTGTGCTTTACCAACTTCGCCTGGGTTGGGCCATCTCACCTGTGCAAAATACCAACACCTGTCAGTGCCAGGTTTTGTGCTGCCCTGACTCAGCCTGGTCTCTCAGGAAGACAGAAATCTCAGGCATGTGTGAGATTCTGGAACGGGGCAAAAAACAAAATAAAACAAACAAACACTCTGCTAGGTTTGTGGGGTACTGAGACAGGGAAACTTGGTGTAGCGGTGACCTTTGAACTGAAGTGTTTGGAGAAAATGATCAATTGAGTGTTTGGATCAGAAGGCCAGTCTAGATCGGTGCACTGGGGATCCGGGAGTATGGCTACCTGACGAGGAGTCTGGAGCCAAAGGGGAGCAGTGTGCTCTCGTGTGGGCTTTCTGTAGCTACCTGTCTTGCTCCCCCCTGTACCCCAGCATTCATAAATGGGGTGCTTAGGCATTTGCTGCCATTAAGTGCTGTCTAGAGAAGAGAGGGAGTTTGGGTAGAGGAGGGATGGTCAGTGTTCCTGTGGTAGTGGAGGATGGGGAAGGGAGGTGGCTAAGAGCTGGAGGGTTGGGTGGAGCTCATGGGGCCGGCTGGTGACCTACCAGATAGGGGGCCGTGGCCAGGAGGCCCAGGGAAAGCTCACATTTCTGGCTTGAGCCGTTGGAGATGGGAACACAGGCGGCGGCTGATGTTAAGGGAAATGAGGTTGGATCAGAGTCCGGTCTGGGGTGTGTGAGGTGCTCAGGTGGGGCTCTCAGGGGGAGAAGTCTGGGTTGGGGTCACTCGGGGTGGTAGCCAGACCCATGAGCTCACTTTGAAGGGGTGGTATGTCCCACAAAGGTATCAGTTAAGGTCCTAAGAAGACCTGGCTAGGTCAGAGAGGCCTAGGGTCTGGTCTGGCCCGGCCTGACACTAGCTTGCTGTGCATTCTTAGGTAAATCACGATTACTTTCCGGATTGTCCCTGGTCAGTTCTGTGGGTATTTTCCCCCCAGTGCCTTATGTAGGTTAGGCAAGTGTTATTTCTATTTTTTTTATATGGCAAACAAACACACACCTCTCAAAAAGTCTAAACAGGATAAAAAAATTGTGGCCATTTACTATTTCCCTATTTACAAATGAACATTAGGAGGAAAGATGCAAAGAGTATGTCTGTAGTGGGGTTAGAGATTACAGTCTAGGGCTGGGAAGGTGGCTCAGTGGTAGAGCGCTTGCCTTGCATGCATGAGGCCCTGGGTTCGATTCCTCAGCACCACATAAGCAAAAAGAAAAAAGCCGGAAGTGGCGCTGGGCTCAAGTGGTAGAGAGCTAGCCTTGAGCTGAAGAGCTGAGGGACAGCGCCCAGGCCCAGAGTTCAGGCCCTACAACCAGAACCCCCCCCCCAAAAAAAAGAGATTACATGGGGCTGGGAAGGTGGCTCAGTGGTAAAGCGCTCGCCTTGCATGCTCAAAGCCCTGGGTTCGATTCCTCAGCACCACATAAGCAAAAAGAAAAAAGCCGGAAGTGGCGCTGTGGCTCAAGTGGTAGAGCGCTAGCCTTGAGCTGAAGAGCTGAGGGACAGCGCCAGGCCCAGAGTTCAGGCCCCATGACCGGACCCCCCCCCAAAAAAAAAACAAAAAAAACAAAGAGATTACAGTCTAGGTAAGAGTTCATCCTGGAAGCTGGACCCTGGGTATGGCTTCCTGGTTGTCGGGAAGTGATGTCCCGGCTCTTGCCAGGTCTCAGCTCTTAAGTCTCTTTCCTGAGAACCGTCAGAAGCCACTGGATTCTTGGCCTGCGGGCTCTACATTTAATTTGCTCTTGAGCAAGTCCCTTCCTCTCTGGTGTCAGAGTCTCAGCATCTGTGTGTCCTCAGGCTGTTTATGGTGCCTGGCACAAAAGTATACACTTAGTCAATGTCAATTAATTGAATTGAATTTCAAAGTAGTTTATTTGACTGGAACAGGGGCTGGGGGAAGAGCGGTTCAGGGAGATCATGCTGTTTGGGCCATTAAATAAGATCACGTGCTTCGGAGTAGGTAAATCAACCTGTATTTACAAGTAACCATCAGATCCAATCTGGCTCAAAGCTCCTGAAAGGCTTCCAGAGGAGAGTAGATGTAAAATGAGGCCCCTCTTCCTCTCAATAAAACAGTCTTTGCCCGGTGCTGGTGGCTCATGCTTGTAATCCTAGTTGCTTAGAAGGTTGACGTATGAGGATCATGGTTCAAAGGCAGCCCGGACAAGAGAGTCTGTGAGACTCTTCCTCCAAATAACCAGGGAAGTGGAGGTGTGGCTCAAGTGGTCTAGAGCTAGTCTCGAGCAAAAGAAGTTCAGGAAGCTGGGCGCTGGTGGCTCACGCCTGTCATCCTAGCTACTTAGGAGGCTGAGATCTGAGGATCACGGTTCAAAGCCAGCCTGGGCAGGAAAGTTCATGAGATTCTTATTTCCAGTAAACCACTCAGAAAACTGGAAGTGGTGTTGTAGCTCAAGTGGTAGAGCACTCGCATTGAGCTGAAGAGCTGAGGGACAGCGCCCAGGCCCAGAGTTCAAGCTCCACAACTGACAAAGAAAAAAGAAGTTCAGGGACAGAGCCCAGGCCCTGAGTTCAAGTCTTAGAGACTGGCACCAAAAATAAATGAACAATAAACAAAGAAATCATCCAAGACCTTGTCTGCCACACGGTGGGGCCTCAAAATGGTTAGTTTTTGTGGTTGTGAGGCATTAGGTGATTTTCTGGAGCCCCTTCGCAGGCTGGCTGCTTTGGGCAGGAGGAGGGCTTGTACAGGGAAATCATGCCATCTCTGGTCTCTACTCAGGGCAGTGATAGGCAGTTCTGGTTTTAGATGCAAATCACCTAGGGAGACCTCAAACCTCTCAGCACCAGGGCTGGACCCCTAAGTGATCCACGAGAATCTCTGGAGATGGGTCGAGAAGGCAGAGTCTACCCTGGGGATGCAGGGGCTGAGACACATGGCTGGAGATACAGGGTCCTCAAGGTCCAGGCCAAGGCCAGTACCAAGTATTAGCATCCCCTGGGGACCCGACACAATGTTGATTCTCAGACTCTACCCCAGAGCAGTGGCACATTCCAGAACTCTAGGGGGCCTGTATTTTAGCAAGCCCCCCAAAAAGATTGAGAGGCTGCTCACGTTTGAGAACTGCTGACCTACAGGCTGAAAGCAACAGTATGGTTTTTGGGTTTTTATTTTTTTGCAAGCTACTTCTGTTAACTGAATACACTTAGTTCCAATCTCTGGTAGCCGGAGGGGCCACACTCCTACAGCAAAGAACCACACTTTTGCCTGTGCCCAGCCATATTATTTCGGTTCTGGAGGTTAGGCTGCTGACTGACCTAATGCCAGTATTGTCACCTGCATTTGCTAGCTGAGGAACGGGAGGGGCTCATGGGATGTCTGAAGAGTCACAGCTATGTTCCTTACACTGCTGTGGACTCTGGTCTAGGTTGGCGAGTTTAGCATCTGTGTCAGACCCACAGCCTTGGATCTTAGCAGCTGCGGGCTGCTACCCTTCACAGGGCCCAGTTGCTCCTCCTCTTCTTGTTCTTTTTGAGTAGTACCAGAGTTTGAACTCAGGGCCTTGAGCTTCCCAGACAGGCCCTCTACCACTTGATCCGTGTCACCAGTTCTTACTGCTCTTAATTTTCCAATAGGATGTTGCTTTTGGCCACAGCCAACTTAGACCACAATCCTCCTATTTACTCTTCCCATTGGAGCTGGGATTGCAGGCACATGCTACCATGCTCACCTTTTTATTGGTTGTGATGGGACCCTGTGAACTTTTTGCCTGAGCTGGATTCAAAGTGAGATTCTGCCTGATCTTTCCTTTTCACGTAGCTGGGACTAAAGCTGTTAACCACCAGTCTTGTTAGAAGAGAAGACTCGTTGGGGGCTATTGCTTCTCAGAATAATCCCAAGAAATATCTTTGAGCTGCAGATTCCGAGGCTGGGTAAAGAGAGGGATGTTTTTCCAGGTTCTGGTAGGAGACACATATTGTCTGGCTTGAGTAGCATCTTCTTGGCTTGTTAAAATCACCACGCTGCCACTCCTCAGCATGTCACATTCCCCTTTACCTGCTTTGTTTTTCTCCTGGGTGGGCATTTCCCACAAACACAGGATCATTTTACTTATTCATCATATTCTGTGTCTCCCCTGCCATCAGAACAACCCCTCAATGAGACCGACGATTTTCATTCCTGACAATTCCCCCC
Source organism: Dipodomys merriami (assembly GCF_024711535.1). Taxonomy (NCBI): domain Eukaryota; kingdom Metazoa; phylum Chordata; class Mammalia; order Rodentia; family Heteromyidae; genus Dipodomys; species Dipodomys merriami. The sequence goes on from NW_027204270.1 coordinate 9,245,130, forward strand.
GCTCCAGCACAGGGCTTGGTGAATAATAGGTGCTGTTGCATAGAGGAATGGAGCTGTGTGTGGCCTGCTGTCTGTCTGTCTGTCTCACATGACTCAGGAGGGGAACGGGACCAGCACCATCTTCATTCCAGCCACGCGCAGTCCCAAGTGGCTGACAATGTCACGACTACTTGGGAGACTGCAAATGCCTGCATTCCAATTCCCTTTGCCCTTTGGGCCTCCATCTCTCCATCTATAAGGTGGGGGTGATCCAATTACCTTTCTGATAGAATGACCTCGAGGGTCGAGGGAAGTCATAGAGGTCAAGTTCAGTGGCTAGCATGGAGTCGGTACTCGCTCAATGCTAGCCAAACCTGTGTCAGCTTCATAGCTTGTAGGACGCAAGCATCTGCTCTACCTGCTTCTCAGGAAGATCGTGGAGGGAGAGAGGGGGAGGCAGCAGGGACCTGCCCATGGGGGTCTCCACCACTCAGGATGGGAGGGAGGGGCTGCACTTTGGGGCCAGGGAAGGCAGAAGGAGATGACAACCTTGGGAATCCTTTGCCAGGCCCATCGAAGCAGGGGGCGGGCAGGATGCTGCCAGCATCATGCATATCCAAGTGCTTTCTTTGGCATAGGTAGACCAGTTGTCTGGCTGGTCATCCTTCGGTTGTGTTGGAGTCTGAGGAGGCTGATGAAGGCCACCTGTCCCTTTGCCTGCTTTGTGCACATCACAGAGCCGTAGGATGGGAGCAGCGTGGGATCAGTGGTATCATGGGAGGGTCCTGGGACACTGACCATAGGGACCGAAGGAGAGATGTCCTGGTACCTTCCTCTGTCAGGTTTGCACACTCCTGTGTGAGAGAGAAGTTGTGAGAATGTGGGCATGTGTTAGAATGTCACACACACACACACACACACACACACACACACACACACACACACACACACACACACACACACACACAGATCCCCAGGCTGGCCCTGCTGTCAGGAAGTTCCTGGGGTATCTTTTCTCCCACACAATGCTTGCTGTCCCGTGTCAGGCTGCAAATGTCAGCGCTGCGTGGTGTGCCAGCCCCTCCTCTGGGTCGGGGAGACCTTTGTGCCTCTCAAAGGCCCTGCTCTGAAAGGCATGGACCATGCCAGGGCTGGACTTTTGGCAGAACAGAGGGCTCAGTACAGGGGCAGGAGCCTGGGCGTGAGCCAGGGGAGAGGCCAGGCTCTGTGGGGCTGGAATCCTTCCCCGCCCCCCCCTCCCGCCACCGCCCCAGGGGACAGGAAGACAACATGCACTGTAAGTGAGAGCAATCTGACGTTTAGCACACAACTGTGCCTCAGCCACTTCCCAGCATCACCTTATGGCGAAGAAGACTCCCCAGAGAGGTATGGCAGCGTGCCGGAGATCACACAGCTGGCAAGTGGCAGGGGAGAGAGAGAGGAAGCTCAGAGAGGACAGGCGGCTTCCTTGTACAGAGCTGGATTTGAACTCAAGTCTCAAGGATCCCAGAGCTTGTACTCTTTACCGGGAATGCATAGGAGAGGGTAAATTTTTGGGGTGGCCAGAGAAGGGAGGGGCCTGCCTGCCTGTGGGGTCAGGAGGGAAAAAGTAAGACACAGATGACAGCTGAGACGTCTCCAGGGGCTGACCAGGACACCCCAGAGAAGAGGAGGAGACCGGCAGAGGGGCGTGTGGTGAAGTACATTCTGCTGCTCTGTAGCTGGTCCACTAAACAGGAAGATGACCTCCACTTCTCCCCACCCCCACCCCAGGCTGGTTCACAAGCTTGATTGTCCCCATGTCCTCTGCCCCCCCCCTCGGACCCTCCCCCTCTCCGTAGGCTCCTGGGATATGGACAAGAAAGGAGCTTGTCTTTCCTGGCTCTGCTGGAGTCCTGCTGCTGAGGTTTGGTTGCCATGGTGATGGGTTCCATGGAAACACGCAGCCGGCCTTTTCCAGGATGGGCCTGGACCCCGGCCCACCTGCTGATGCCTGGCCTTCCTGGGCCCTGGCATCTTGGGGGAGATGCCTGGGTGCTTTCCCCCTGGACTTGTCCCCTCACCTCTCTGCTGCAGGAAGGGAAGCCACAGCCTTGAGGGTCAGCCGGGTGGCCGTTCCAGGATGCCACACCGGAACCAGATTCTGTTATAGTGGGAAAAGCTGGGAGCCAGTCTATATGTGGCCACAGTGGAGGTCCTGCCCATTCTGTCCCTGGGCCCTGCTCCGCTATCTCCAAGCCTGGCGTCTGAGCTCCGCACAGCCTGCCATCGGCACACCCCAGCCCCCAGGGGTGCCCTGCTTGTGAGAGCGGACACCCCCTGGAGTGAGCCTTTTCATAGTCCTAGGAAGAGAGAGGCCCTCGCTCGGTATCGCTAGCAAGCGTGACCTTGACAGAGCGACCCCTCCTTCCTGAGCCTGGGTTCCCACGGCGCCTGAAACACGTCCTTTACAGGCTGCTACTTAGCCAAGGAACACGTGCTGGAACACGCCTGCGTTTACCGAGTGCCTTTTATTTATTGGCTTCAAATGCACTGACTGTGCCAAGAGCCGCCCTTGTATCTTCTCATTGCTCGTCCCCGCTTGTCACTGAACATAATGAGCCAAAGAGCGTGGGTGACCCTGTCTGGGGCCATACGCTCTCCCAGGCAGGGCCTGGAGGAGAGCACAGCTTCACCGGCACCTGAGCCACTGAGAGCCACGCTCAGCCACTTCATTCTGTGGTCAGTTAACTTTTTGTTTTTTGGTTGGCCGTGGAGCCTGAACTCTGGGCCTGGGCGCTGTCCCTCAGCTCTTCAGCTCAAGGCAAGTGCTCTACCACTTGAGCCACAGCGCCACTTCTGGTTTCCTGGTAGTTAATTGGAGATAAGAGTCTCACGGACTCCTGCCTGGGCTGGCTTTGAACCATGATCCTTGGATCTCAGCCTCCTGAGTAGCTAGGATTACAGGCATGAGCCACTGGTGCCTGGCTTCAGTGAACTTTTATTGAGCACCAACTAAGTGATGAGCTGGCTTTCTACCCTTCTAGAATAGTTAGTGGGGCAGATGGGAAAAGAGAGCAACTACAATGATACAAATGGTTAGTAGCTTGTTGAGATAGAGGATTATGAGAAAGGAGGGTCTTTTAAAATATATTATTATTATTATCATTACTTTTGGTGCCAGTACTGGGACTTGGACTCAGGGCCTGGGCACAATCCCTTAGCTTTTCTACTCAAAGCTAACACTTACCATTTGAGCCACAGCTCCACTTCCAGCTTGTTTGGTAGTTAATTGGAGATAAGAGTCTCACAGAGTTTCTTGCCTAGCCTGGCTTTGAACTGCAATCCTCAAATCTCAGCCTCCTGAGTAGCTAGGATTACGAGCAGGAGCCACTAGTGGCTGGCTAGTTTACGTATTTTTTTCTCGTGACAGATAAAAATTGTAAGACTGCCGGGCGCTGGTGGCTCACGCCTGTAATCCTAGCTACTCAGGAGGCTGAGATCTGAGGATCGCGGTTCAAAGCCAGCCCAGGCAGGAGAGACCGTGAGACTCCTATCTCCAATAAACCACCCGAAAACCGGAAGTGGCGCTGTAGCTCAAGTGGTAGAGCGCTCGCCTTGAGCTGAAGAGCTGAGGGACAGCGCCCAGGCTCAGAGTTCAAGCCCATGACCGACAAAAAATAAAAAAAAAAAAAAAAAAAAATTGTAAGACTGGCCGGGCGCTAGTGGCTTACGCCTGTAATCCTAGCTACTCAGGAGGCTGAGATCTGAGGCTCACGGTTCAAAGCCAGCCTGGGCAGGAGAGACCGTGAGACTCCTATCTCCAATAAACCACTAGAAAACTGGAAGTGGCGCTGTAGCTCAAGTGGTAGAGCGCTCACCTTGAGCTGAAGAGCTGAGGGACAGCGCCCAGGCCCAGAGTTTAAGCCCCACGACCGACCAAAAAAAAAAAAAAATTGTAAGACTGTATGGGTAACAATGGTGATGTTTGGATACATATATGCCGTCCTTCTTAGTGATCAAATAGGGGAATTAGCTATCTATCGCCTGTGATATTTTTTGTGTCTTTGTGGTGAAATCTTGTGCTGCCTGGGAGTTGTCCCTGAGCTTTTCCACTCAAGCCTAGGGCTCCACCATGAGTCACAGCTCTGTTTCCATTTTTGGTGGTTCATTGGAGATAAGAGTCTCAGAGACTTGCCTGCCCCGGCTGGCTTCAAACCTTGATCCTCGGATCTCAGCCAATCTTGTAGTTGTGAGCCATCAGCAGCAGCTCTTCTGTCAGTTTTGACATGCACTTGTACATTATCATTGACTATGGGAGGCATTCTTAAAAGGCACGAGTGGCTGGAGATGGCGTCTCTGAGCACGTGACACACAAGGGCCACAGCCACGACGAAGGCCTCCGGGTGGGATTGCTGGTGTTGGCATGGCTGGGAAGGTCAGAGGAGCTTGGATGGAGTGACTGAAGGAGACACAGAGCCTGGAATCTGCCAGAGAGGCAGGCAGGGGCCCCACTGCGATGATGGGGTGGGGCATTGGGATGTACCTAGGGGTTTATCTTAAAGGCAGTGCGAGGCACTGGAAGGTGGCCTGATTTACATAAGAAGCAGTGCCCTCTGGTGGCCGTGTGGGGAATGGGCAGGAGGGGGGTAGGACAGGAGGAGTGTGTGTGTGTGTGTGTGTGTGTGTGTGTGTGTGTGTGTGTGTGTGTGTGTGTGTGTGTGTGTGTGTGTGTGTGTGTGTGTGTGTGTGTGTGTGTGTGTGTCACTGTGGTCCCCCGGAGAAGGGAGGGAATGGTTTGGATGTAGGACAGTACCAGATGGATCAAGACGACTCCACCGTGAGAAACAGGGCAGAAGATGATTGTGTTAGTTTCTCATCATTGAGATAATACCTAAGAGAAGCAATTTAAGAGGAGGAAAGTTAATTTTAGTTGTAACTGGGGTGGGGGAGGGGGCATAGTTTATAAGCTTCAGCCATCAAACCCATGTTTTCCCCCCACACCCCCACCCAGTGATCTATTCCTCCAGGTAAGCCCACCGCCTAAACTTCCAGAACCTTCCAAAACACTGCCACCAACGAGTCTAAGCTTCTACTGCATGGGCCTACGGGGGTGGGGGTAGGATAGTGGTTCATATTGGAACCCTGAGGATGAGGTTGCCTCCTGAGAAGGGGGCAGGACAGGGTACCAGGGCTGGACTGGACGGGGGAGGGGCAGGACAGGGGGTACCAGGGCTGGATTGGGCGGGGGAGGGGCAGGACAGGGGGTACCAGGGCTGGATTGGGCGGGGGAGGGGCAGGACAGGGGGTACCAGGGCTGGATTGGGCGCGGGAGGGGCAGGACAGGGGGTACCAGGGCTGGATTGGGCGCGGGAGGGGCAGGACAGGGGGTACCAGGGCTGGATTGGGCGGGGGAGGGGCAGGACAGGGGGTACCAGGGCTGGATTGGGCGCGGGAGGGGCAGGACAGGGGGTACCAGGGCTGGATTGGGTGGGGGAGGGGAAGGACAAGGGGGGGTGTTTCAGGGCTGGATTGGGCGGGGGAGGAGCAGGACGGGGGGGGGGTTTACAGGGCTGGATTGGGCGGGGGAGGGGCTCAGAGCTTGTGTTGGGTGTGCTGGGGTTAGGGTGCCTGGGACACATGAGTGGTGATACTGAAGCCTGGGCGTCAGGGCAGAGGAGACGGACTTGGAATGGATAGGGCAGACCTGTTATAACAGCCGCGGGCTGGAGGGGAAGGAGAGAAGAAAGGAGAGGGGAAGTGAGCAGGAGAAAGGCATGGGTGCTAACGCATTGGTTTGAGGAGTTCTTCCAGTCCAGCCCTGGTGAACGCCGCGTGTCAGAAACGGGGGGGGGGGGTCCACAATGCACCTGGAGTCCAGGCGGGGTGGGGAGGAGGCGGTGGGAATTGGGTCACTTTGTGGTCAGACTCTGAGGTGCTCAGTGGGGGATCACAGCAGGATGCCCGGGAGGCCAGGATGTGGGGCGGGACTGAGGGGGAGAGGGGGAAGGAGAGGGGAGGGGTGCAGATGTTGGGGATGGGACAGGAGGGGTGCGCTGGGGGCCCCAGGCAGCCTCCTGCCCTGTCCATAGTTTTTATCCAGGGCACTGGAGGCAGCCTGGGCCTCCATCAAGACTTGGGTTTGGTTCAGCTGCCTGACCTAGAAGAAAGACAGCACAAAGCGGCATCTGTGTGTGTGTGCGCACACGCTGTGAGCATGCGTGCAGGTAAGAGGGTACATGTCTGTTACCAGATAGTGGCTGGGATGCTTGGAGCCTTGGGGTTGCTGGATGTGGTCACACTTACGAGAGCTGTGGACCCTGGATGAGGAACGAGCCACTGGCCGGAGCCTCAGGATCTCACGTGGGAAAGAGTGATAATAACGTGAGAAAATGCTTAGTGGGCTGTCCAGCCAGCCCAGAACTATTCACAGCCCAGACTGTGAAGGTGATTCCAGCTTGGCCAGGAAAGGGACAGACAGAATGACACAAACAGAGAGCCACATAGCGTGTGTCTGTGTGATGTGGGAGCCAGACAGGAGTCGAAAAGAGAGATAGAAAAAGAGGAACAGAAACACAAGAGAGAAACAAAGACATATAAAAAGAAAGCTAGGGGGGGCTGGGAGGTTGGCTCAGTGGTAGAGCCCTTGCCTTGCATGCATGGGGCCCTAGGTTCAATTCCTCAGCACCACATAAGCAGAAAAAAGCCAGAAGTGGCGCTGTGGCTCAAGTGGTAGAGCACCAGCCTTGAGCTGAAGAGCTGAGGGACAGCGCCCAGGCCCAGAGTTCAGGCCCCATGACCCACAAAAAAAAAAAAGAAGAGAAGAAAAAACGAAAGCTAGGTATGGATGGATGGATAGATATGGAAAATGAGGCAAGAAAGAGACACAGAGATAGCTAGATACACAGCAAAGATAGAGACCTAAAGAACTGGAGAGAATGGCAAAGACAGACATTGCAGAGAGAGACGTGTGTGTGTGTGTGTGTGTGTGTGTGTGTGTGTGTGTGTGTGTGTGTGTGCTGGAAGCAGACATTATGCCTTAGCAGTAAGGTTCCAAGTGATTTTGACTTTCCAACTGTTGCTTATATTATTTTCTGATTTTTTTCTCTGTGTACACTTAAATAATAATCTTCTCAAAAATGGTCTCTAGATGTAAATTGGATTTTTTAAAAAGTTTCTGCAATTTGGAAATGCCTATGAAAAGCTCAACAATTTGCATACAAATTGACCTAGAAATTTCAATTCTTAGAATTTATTCAAAGGCAATAATCACAGATGTGTCGATGATTTAATTGCAAGAATGTTTTTGCAATAGCGCAAAAAGAAAAGAAACTCCCACAACCCACCCCCCAAAACCTTCTCCCCCAAACACAGAACACAACAGACACAAAGGAATAAGAATAGCAAAGATCCTTACCTAAAGGTATAAAAATAGATGAAAAATAAAAGATGGTGTGCCTGTCTTTTTGTTTATTCATAGAATGAATTTTGAAGTGGTCCTTAAAATGCTGTGGTAAAAGGTAGCTTATTGTTGTTAGATATTTATGGAATATCATACAACTAAAAGAGCAAATTTTCAAAAGGTACAGTATAATTCAATTTGGCTGGAAAGATATATGAGTACACAGGGAAGGTCTTTTTGTTTGTTTTTGTGTCAGTGGAGCTTAAACTCAGGGCCTGTGTGTTGTCCCTGAGCTTTTTTAGCTCAAAGCTAGCACTCTACCACTTAAGTCACAGTTCTACTCATGGTTTTTGGTGATTCGTTGGAAATAAGAGACTCATGGATTTTTCTGCCTGGGCTGACTTCGAACAGTGATCCTCAGAACTCAGCCTCCTGAGTAGCTAGGTTTGAGTTACTGGGTACCCAACTTTCTCTTCAATTTTTATATAAAAATTGATGTTCTTATGACTACTTACAGAAATGACTGCTTTTTATGACATAAAAGGGTAAAAATAACAGGTAAAATGACTAGGCTATAAAAACAGAAAGTAAAGTTAGAAGGAAGCACACCTCAACTGTTAGATATGTGCTAGGAAGTAATGTCAATGTTGAGTTCATTCATCTAGCCACCTGCTTTCTGAGTTTAATCTACTATAGTGCAAAAGGTAAAGAAGTATAAGCCTTAAGCATCAGCTGTCATCTTTCTTGGGATCAGTGTCTATGCAAAGAACCCTTGGCTTTTCTTTAATTAATTGATTAATTAACTAATTAATTAATTCTGGTCCTAGGGCTTGAACTCAAGGCTTGAGAGCTGTTCCTGAGCTTCTTTTACTCAAGGCTAGCACTGTATTACCTGAGGCACAGCACCACTTTTGGCCTTTTCTGAGTAGTTTATTGGAGATAAGTGTCTCATGGACTTTCCTGCCTGGGCTGGCATTGAATCGCGATCCTCAGATCTCAGCCTCCTGAGTAGCTAGGATTATCGACGTGAGCCCACTGTGGTGCCTGGCCTGGTTTTTCTATCTCAGAAGAATGCCTCCTTTCCTTCCTTTCAGTATTTCCAGCCAACGTGAAGCAGAAAGCATTCCAGTCCTGCTTCTCTCTCGCGTCTGGTGTGTGATGGATCAGATGAAGAGGACTCACGGACAGAAAAGCAAGGGCCTGGGTTATATTCAGGGAAGACTTCAAGCTCCCTTCTGCCAGCTCTTCTCAATGTCTTCCTGTTTCTTGGTCTCCAAGCAGAAATATTTCCCTGAACTTGGGGCCCTTTTGTAAGTCCCAGGTGGGCCCACTGGAGAGATAATTGTATTCTAAGTGAGATTTTACCTTGGCGACTTGACTTTCCACCTCACTCAATTAACCGCTTCCTCCCTGTAATCAATACTCATTAGCTCTCAGCCGCTTCTTCGCAGGGCCTTGCAGTTTTCCCAACTCCCTCCAGTCCACCGGCCTCACCCAGGTAACGGCCCTTTCTCCCTGAAAACATGGAACCCTTCTTTCTCCCTGGGTCCTGAAGTCGCTCATCCTGACTCGGGCTTAGCCACGAAGGTCGTGTGTGGCTGGGGATCTTGGTGGATTTGGCAATGGGGGGTTCTGGTATTCCGGTGGGTCACCCCAGCCTTGATCAGGAGGAGAAGACTTGCACCTGGCTTTTGGAGCTGGAGAGGAAAGGGGGCTCCTGGGGCCCCGGGGCTCTTGGGACCACCCCAGGGAGAGAGGCTACAATGAGATGAGGCTGTGTGTGTTGAGCAGGGGATGGGGTGGTGGAGGAGGAGGAATTCCCATTCTCCACCACTTCCCTCACTATAAAGAGCCCCAAGGGGAGGGCCAAGCCGACAATGGATGTCCCCAAGTTTCCTGAGCGGCTGTAGCTCCCCAGGGGCCTGGGCTGGGTGACCTTTGGTGGAGCAGGGATGTTAATGGATCTCCAGGGGGCTGACTAGAGATGAAATTGTCTTTCCCTCTGAATGCATATACTGGGACTGGTACTCAGGACCTGGATGCTGTCCCTTAGCTTTTATGTTCAAAGGCTAGTGCTCTACGAGTGGAGCTAGTGAACCAATTACAGGAGCCACAGCTCCACTTCCGGCTTTTTGCTGGTTAATTGGAGAGAAGAGTCTCACAGATGGACTTTCTTGCCCAGGCTGACTTTGAACCTTGATCCTCACATCTCAGTTTTCTGAGATGCTGGGATTAGAGACGTGAGCCACCAGCATCCTGAACCTGCCTTCACAAAGTTGGAGGAAAGACATTGTGAGGAAGAGGAGCTGAGACTCTGGGCAGCACAGGGTTTATTATTACCTTCAACTTCAAGACCTTCAACTTCAACTACAAACCACAGGCAGGAGGGACCCTGCTAGGCAGCCGGGTGGGCGCTGGCCAAGAGCAAACCAGAAGGAGGTGGGACTCTAGATGGTGGAGGTCAGGAAGGCCGCTTTGAGGAGCTGCCGTTTGAACTCTGAGAGCAGAGGAGGATGAAGAGAGGCTGGATGGCAAGGAGCCAGGAAAGTGTGTTCTAGAAAAGAGGAAAAGAGCAAGATGAACTCCATGGTTGTCTGGTCCTCTCGGCCAGGCTGCCATCTGGGCAGAAAGCCCTGCTCAGGGTGCGTCACAGCCCCGCCAGCCCTGTCCTGCGCCCCCATGATTGATTTCCTTCCTTCCTTCCTTCCTTCCTTCCTTCCTTCCTTCCTTCCTTCCTTCCTTCCTTCCTTCCTTCCTTCCTTTCTTTTTGGTGGTCATGGGGCTTGAACTCTGGGCCTGGACTCTGTCCCTCAGCTCTTCAGATCAAGTTGAGTGTGTTAGGTTTTTAAAAAGAGGTCACCGAGTAAGAACAGCACCAGCACGCACGTGGTATTCAGGTAAGGGGTAGGTTTATTCAGTAGACCTGCTGGGCCCAGGCAAGGTTGGCACTCCACGTGGCTGGGAAAGTCCTGGGAATGAGAGAGAGCTGGGAAAGAGAGGAAAGAGAGAGGAAAGAGCTAGAAAAGAACAGAGCGAGAGCAGAGAGGAACAGAGAGCTAGAAAAGAGCAGCAAGAGCAGAGAGAGAGCTAGAAGAGAGCAGAGAGAGCGCCTGGGCCTGGGCTAGGCCTTATCTAGGGTATGGGTGGGGAAAGGTGTGGCCACATCAAATTCAGATGTGACCTCTTCCAGGTGTCCCAGTTGCCTAGGTAATGCAGGTACTGGGTGGAGACTTTGCTGCAAGGAGGGTGGAGTCTGCTAGCCATCCAGGAGAGGACCTTACAGAGTGCTCTATCACTTGAGCCACAGCACCACTTCTGGCTTATTCTGCTTATGGGGTGCTGAGGAATCGAACCCAGGGCCTCATGCATGCAAGGCAAGCACTCTACCACTGAGCCACCTTCCCAGCCCCTCCCATGATTTCTGATGCAGATGCTCCTGTGAAGTTGCTTGATTTCACTGGCAATAAGAAGAAGAAAGTGTCAGGCCTGGGAATGTGGCTTAGTGGTAGAGTGCTTACCTAGCATGCATGATGTCCTGGGTTTGATTCCTCAATACCACATACACAGAAAAAGCCAGAAGTGGTGCTGTGGCTCAAGTGGTAGAGTGCTAGCCTTGAGCAAAAGAAGCTCAGGGACAGTGCCCAGGCCCTAAATTCAAGCCCCAGGACTGGCCAAATTGTCACAGTGTCTCTGTGACACCATTTCTCATTGCCGTCGTTTGGGAGGTGAAAGGTGCGAATCCAGCGGGAACATTTACCACACCTGTTGCCTGTGGACCCTCTGGAAAAGGACTGGAAAATATTCACCCAGAGCCAGCAGAGCCTACAGAGGGCTGCAATCAGTTCAGGTATTTGAGGGCGTGTCCTGGAAACAGGGCATCATCTGGGGGGAAAAGGTCTGTGCCCAGAGGTGTGTGGTGGAACGCAATGACAAGGAATGGAAGGTGGAAAACTTCTGTCTGGCAAAGGAAAAGCTTCCTGGGGAGGGACCGGTGCCAGGGGACCAGGAGGTCCCCCAAGCTGGCACAGGGGAGCCCCAAACACGCAGCCTAGTGACTTTAGCTCAGATCCTCACTCCCAGCGAGTGCTGTGTGACCTGGAGTAAGTTCTCTGGCCTCAACCAGGCGTAGGGCCTTTGTTGAGTCGCTGGTCATCCTGGGGAATCCTTTTCTTCTATTTTCCCAGAAGCCTCCACTGTGCCTGCAGGTGATCAGAATTCTCCCAGTCGCAGAACACCGGGTACAAATTCTTCCGTGATCTCACACAGTTCCTAGAAGCTCGGAATTATTATTCCCATTTTTTTTTTTTTTTGCAAGGTGAAGTAAGAGAGACCCAGAGACGTAGAGACATTTGGCAAAAATCAGCCAGCAATTAAGAGAAATAATTGACTCCTCATCAGTGTTTCTGGCCTTTGTACATGCCTCTGCCTCTCCAGAGAGGCAAGGTCTCCCTTGCAAACTCCTACTCATCCTTCAACACCCAGCATAAATAGGACCAAATATCATCTCTTCTGGGGAGTATGTTAGTCTGGGCTCCCCTGGCCTCTGGCACAGACTTCTAGCAAGGTGTGGCAGTGTGTAGAGGACAGAATGGGTAAAAATGTGGGTTTCAGATTCAAAGCTCATCATTGATTACATTTACCTCCACGCTTCAATTGATGAAATACACACACACACACACACACACACACACACACACACACACGCACAATCTTGTTTGATTCTCAGTGTGGTTTACAATGAAGTAGAAGCTTCAGATGACAGCTGCTGTCTCCTTTCTGGAAGACGGCAGGTCTGTCCACAGCTTTTATAGCTCCTGAACTTGGGCCTGGGTTTTGAGAAGCCAGGGGCCTGGGGCAGACCGGCCCCAGTCATATGCAAAGCTTCCTCCACTGTGACTATTGGCAGCGTGGGCTGTTACTTTCATTTCTCCTCACTGCGGGGTGCGGTCATCAGCTGCTCCTGGAGCAGCCTTCTCTGGTCCTGGGCCCGGGTCTTCGGGCTGGGCAGGGTCTGGCAGGCTGCCAGGCTCAGCTCCACTGAGAAGCTCAATGACAAGGAGAGCAGGAAATGGAGACACGGGGCAGGGGGCACACATTAGAGGTCACCAAGGCACCACAGATGCACTGGAGCCTGGGGGAGGCTTGGGCTAGTTCAGCGGTGCCCACCACCAGCGAGGGTGGCGGAGAGGGACTGGGTCCCCAGGAGGTCTCAGGCTGGGCTCTCTGATCCCCACCCAGCCCCCACCCCTGCCATCTGGTTCTTCCACTATTTGCCTGAAACCCAACCTTAGTCCCAATGTAAGACACAGTTTACAATCAGCCTGGCTCCTGGTGCAGATGCTTAAGTTCTCTGGGCCTCAGTTTCCCCTTCTGTGAACTGGGATCTCAGTACCTATATGAGGCCCGCAGCTCACCTGAGTTGATTCAGGTAAAGGAAGGGGCTCAGTATACTTGACTGGCATTTGACTGGGCCTGAAGGAATTTAGGGCCGTGCTGGTGCTGAAGGTGGCCGCTGGGTGATCTTAAGCTGGTGGTGTGGGTTTGGGGAGGTTTGGGGGGTGGGAGGCTCAGCATCCTGGCTGTAGAGTGAGAGATGCCCACCCCAGATCTGCAATACACAGCAGCTCGCTGAGGGGCCACGCAGGGTGCTCCTGCCCTGGACCCTGACTTTGTGCTCGGGAGAGCCCTGGACCCCCTCATGACTTGGGCCAGGGAACAGGACAAGCTCTCGGTCTGGGGCTCTCCCCCTCCCCCACCCAGCCCAGGACAGGAAGTGTGGGAAGAACCTGAGCCCCACCTGGAACATTCTCTCTCCCTCTCCCCGGAGGGCCATCCTGGAGCCTCAGTGTGTGTGTGTGTGTGTGTGTGTGTGTGTGTGTGTGTGTGTGTGTGTGTGTGTGTGTGTGTGTGTGTGTGTGTGTGTGTGTGTGTGTGTGCCCACGAGCGTCCCCTGTGGGCAGGTGTGGGGGTAGGAGCCAGTGCCAGCCAGTGTCCGTGCCACTCTGAGCACCTCCGTGCCAGGGCGTACGTCTGTCCCTGCTGTGTGGAGGGAGGGGCTCAGCTCAGTTCCTGGACTCAGTACCTGCACTCTGGCTCCAGGATGACTGAGAAGGCAACTTGAACGCAGCAGCCTGGACTGCAGGGCGTGGAGGAGGGGAGCACTTTCTCAGAAATCTAATCAGCCGAGTGACTCAGTGTCCCCGCGGCCCCCTCCCCGCTCGGTCCCAGCTGACAGGTCATGGTCAGCACCTCGGCCCCTCTTTACAGGCAGCAATGTCGGGGGCTTCATCTGAATACCACCCCACTCCATCCCCTGAGCCTCACCTCAGGATCAGCCACTTCAGCATCTGCCTCTGAGCCACACGTCCCTCCCTCCCTTCCTTTCTTCCCTCCCTCCCTCCTTCCTTCCTTCCCCCTCCCTCCCTCCCTCCCTCCCTCCCTTCCTTTCTTCCTTCCTTCCTTTCTTCCTCCCTCCCTCCTTCCCTCCTTCCCTTCTTCCTTGCTTCCTTCCATATTTGGAACTGAATTCAGAGCTTCGTGCTTGCTAGACAGGCTCTCTATCACTTGACATAATTCTGCCTTTAAACCATTTTTCTAGACTTTCATTCTGGACCCTCTTTTTAGATCCAGTCTCTGGGCTGTCTTTTCTAGACGCTTTCTCTGGACCATCCTTCTTGACCGTGTGCTCTTAGGCCACCTTTCTAGATTCTTCTTGGACTACTTGTCTAGATCCTGACATTTGCATGTCTTCTCCAAGACAAATTGGACTTTGTCTCTCATCGGCTCCCTCTTGGCCTACAAGAGGGTCCCAGTGCCCCAGATAGACAATGAGGGGTCAGACTGAAGATGAACCCCCCTCCCAGCGACAAGTAGGAGCATCCGAAGAGGCCCCGGAGCCTCCAAGCTTCTGTAACTACAGTCCCCACCACCATGCCAGCCTTTCGCATGGCATCCTCATGGTGGAACCCTACTTAGCCTGCAGATGACACCTCCACTTGGCAGCCTCCCTTGATTTCCCCAGGCTACTTGCTGCTTCCCCTGTGTTCCCCCTGCCCCCATCGCCAGGTGCCTTGTTCATCCTGGAATCATCAGGGGCCACGGTGGACAACAGATCTTTGGTTAGCTGTCCCCAGAAGAGTTGGAAGACATCTAATAATATTCAAAGAGCCACCACTGGAGCTTTCTTGCTGGGTGCCGGGTGCTGAGTGTGTCAGCCTTGGGGCAGACACACACACACACCCATCCTATAGGAGGATGACAAATGGAAGTATGGACAGATGAAGGGACATGTTGGAGATCACACAGCACTGAGGAGCCCACCAGCCTCTTTGTCTGTCGCTTCCTCCCACAAAGCTCAAGCCTGCCACAAACCAGCTGCACCCAGAGGTTTGCCGAATAACGGAGTGAGCGAGTGAATGAATGTCTAGATGCGTGTGTAAGGAGGTTGAAAGGAAGGGAACTAACACAGAGCAGGCTCTTAAGTGTGCTGGGAGTCCCCAGAGCAGCTCTGGGACTCTGATACAATTATTGTATCTCACAGATGAGGAAACTGAGGTTTGGAGCTGCTAGAGGGCTCTCTCATGTCCAAGGAGAATTGGTGGCAGAGCTAGGATTGAGGGGATTCAGAGTTGGCTTTCTTCCAACCATCAGTCCATCTGTCCGTCCATTCATCCATTCATGAGTCTGTCCATCTATCTATCCATCCATCCATCTCACCCATCCATTGGTCTACCCATTCATCCATGCACCCATCCATCCATCCACCCACCCACCCACCTACCCACCAGGGTCAGAGTCAGATAAAGGGAGCTGTTGATCCAGATAAAGCAGCAGAAAAGTTGTCTACCAGAATAGGCAGGGGAGGTCTCCTGGGAGCTCTTCCTAGAACTGTAAGTAGGTAAAGCAAGAACTTCCAGCAGCCTACTAAATAAACCCCTCTCTGGAAGCTCGCTTCAGGCAAACAGGACGTGTCCGCCCCCTGCTGGCTGGCCTGCCAACGGCACCCTTGGCTTTGGAAACTCCCAGCCACGGGGTGTTTGGGAACCAGATGTCCACAGAAGGTGGCATCTCTAAGCCTGGAGGACCCCAGGAGTCATTTACTCTGCTCCTCACCTGCTGACAGAGATATGAGGCCTGTGCAATACAGGTGTCCAGAGCTGGGCAGGAATCCTGGGCCCTATAATCTAGGGCCAGGCACTGTCAGTGCCTGGGATGGGGAAGGGCGAGCTTTCCAGGTCTGGTCCTGACTGCTGAGCTCAAGCTTGCAGGAGGGGGGCTGGTGGGAAGCCGTGGAGATGCAGACTCAGCCCCTCACCCAATCTGGCTGGCTTAGTCGTGGGATTTCCTGTTTTGTCTTGGAGCAGTGGCCCAGTAACCTGATTGCCCTGAAAAAGAGAGCCCAAGATTATGTGTGTGTGTGTGTGTGTGTGTGTGTGTGTGTGTGTGTGTGTGTGTGTGACTATCCTGAAGGGTGACATCTGTGTCCCTCAGCAGGTGTCCTGGGCTGGTGACATCATGCCACTGGCCATGTTCTTTGTTTTTGTTTGTTTGCTTGTTTTTTAGTTATGGGGCTTGAACTCTGGGCCTGGATGCTGTCCCTGAGCTCTTCAGCTCAACGTGAGTGCTCTACCACTTGGGCCACAGCACCACTTTTGGTTTTCTGGTGGTTAACTGGAGATAAGAGTCTCACAGACTTTCCTGCCCGGGCTGGCTTTGAACCACAATCCCCAGATCTCAGCCTCCTGAGTAGCTAGGATTACAGGCGTGAGCCATCTGCACTCGGCCTGCTCTTCTTGTGAGCTGGGTTCTCACGCCCAGTCCCCAGACTCATCTGCTGCAGCCCTGCCCTTTGTTCTCTGGGGTCAGATGGTGGTGGGGCGAGGGGACTCAGGGTAGAAGACAGGCATGGATGCCGGAGGAAGGACAGCTGACTGGGGAGGGGTTGGGGAATGAGTGGAGGTCACCGCTGATTTAGTCTAGGGCAGGACCGCACCCCTTGGTGCAGCCAGGAACCTCAGAGATCGCAGCCGGGGGATTCCCAGAAGCTCATCACACAGAAGCCACCGGTTCCAGCTGCTCAGTCCACCGCTCCCCCGCCCTTCTCCCTGCTGGCCTCGGTGTGCAGGGGTGTGTGCACACATGCCAATGCATGCATGGACATTCTGTGTCTCGCACGAGTCTGTGCCCGGGACCTGGAGACCTGCATCTGCCAGGGATGGGGTCATGAGAACCTCAAGAGGCCCATTGGACCCGTGAGCTCAGCTCTGATTACCCTAGGTCTGCGGCCTGTGCCCTGGGAGAGGGGCAGGGGGAGAGAGTCTGGCTTAGCCTGGTTTGGGTTCAGATGGGGGCTGGGAGCCTGAAGCCATCTTTCCCAGCAAGGTATCCTCAGCAAGCCCCTGCCTCGCCCGAGCCCCTGGCTCCTCCCTGGATGAATGGGGCCAATGTGCTGTGGTGCCAGGGCCTGGGGAGGGTGAGAAGGCGCTGCAGGCAAACAGGGCTGGGCGGGGCTGGCGCACTGGGAGCCCTGGGCGGGGCTGGCGCACCCCGGAGCCTGGGTGAAGAGTGGAGGGGCCAGTTCTGTTCTTTTCTCTTTGCTTTGCTTCATTTCCTCCCTCCCTTCTTCCCTATCTCTCTCACCTTCCTACCTTCCTTCCTTCCTTCCTTCCTTTCTTTTTCTTTCCTCTCTCTCTCTCTCTCTCTCTCTCTCTCTCTCTCTCTCTCTCTCTCTCTCTCTCTCTCTCTCGTCCCATTCCTGGGTCTTGAACTCTGGGCCCTGGGCTCTCCTTGGCTTTTTTGCTCAAACCTGGCACTCTATCACCTGAGCCACAGCTCCACTTCTAACTTTTTTGGTAGTTCATTAGAGGGAAGACTCTCAGATTTGTCTGCCTAGACTGGTTTCAAATCATGATCCTCAGACCTCAGCCTCCTGAGTAGCTAGGATTACAGGCGTGAGCCACTGGCACAGGGGTTTTAAGCTCCATTTATGGGACTGTTTAGCATCTCACTGGACCGATGAAGACTGAGGCCGGAGTGTGTGTGTTGGGGGTGCAGAGGATCAGGGCTATGAGGCCAGGGCTTTTAGGGGTGCAGTCAGAATGTACCTCTCCCGGAGGAGCAGAATCAGATGACAGCTAAGAGTCCTGATTTCTGCCGTGCTCCATTCTGACTGGCCAGCTCTGGAGAGGGGAGGGCTGGAGCGGGGTGGGGGGGTGGGGTGGGGAGGGCTGGAGCGGGGTGGGGGGTGGGGATGGAGGAGCTGGGCAGTGGTCCCTCAGTCACCAGCGGGAAAGCAGACCCGAGGCTGCCAAATCTTTGAACTTTTCAAGCGAAGCAGAGAATTTGGATTTTTAGAATGTCAAATCAGATTTTTTACAAACATGTTGGCAACAATTAAAAGAGAGAGAGAGAGAGAGAGAGAGAGAGAGAGAGTGTCAGTGTGTGTATGTGTCAGTGTGTATGTGTGTGTGGGGCAAACAAAGCTGATGTGTGGGCTGCACTTGGGCATGGGGCTGCCCTCTCTGCAAGGCGGCGGATGCCCAGGAGCTACAAACTCTTTCCTGCCTGTGGGTGGGCACATGTCCTCTGAGAAAATGACTCACACCACGGAACACTGAAAGACCCTAGTCCCCTAGGATACTTTCGTCAATGGGAGGGCACCCCAGAAAACTCAGACTCCAGGGCGGGAGATGCAATAAGCAAGAGGAGTTTATTTGACGTTTGCGCAAACGGACTCTCTGTCCCGAGCAGACAGGGAGCCCCGAGCAGCGGTTACAAGCCTTCTTTTAAAGGCAAAAACCACAAGATTAACGCATAACACAAAGCATCCCATGATTGGTCCATTTAAAGGTCATCATATACGCCAACAATCACTTTGCCATGCGGGAAATTTTGTAACACTCTTTGTAAAATGACTGGCCCATGGTTGGTTTAAGGAGGGTTTACATGGTTACAGGCCCATGATTGGTTGACACTTGGCTTAGCTTGTGGTCTTGCCAGGTGGTCGTTATCTCAAGGTCCTGTCTGGGGAATTTCTAAATGGGAACTGAGGAACTCGTACTGTCTGTTCTTTATCTACGACCACTGACCTTGTCCTGGGGCCGACATCTGGTCCCTGAAACTTCTTAACTCATTTTTGGGAAGGGAAGGGTCAGTGCCAGCGTAAGCAAGTTTACAGAAGCAGAATCAGCAGTTAGCAAATTAGCAAATTGTAAAATGAACTCAGCCCTAATTTTTCTAATTCTTCAACACTTCCTCTGCCCTGGCCCGGCAGGCGTGTGGCCATTTGATTCACTTCCCATCTTAGTTCCTTGTATCCCTACCCTGTAATATTATCCTAATAGGACGTATTATCTCCACTGGGCAGGTGGGCAGAGCCCCAGAGAGGTTAAGAAACTTGTCCAGCATCACACAGCAAAGAACAGCAGAGCCTTGCTCATTCTTGGGAAGCTCTCTATCAGCTTCCCAACCTTTCTTTTTTTTTCCTTTTCCAAAGTCTCAAGCCAGGTGCTGGTGGCTCATGCTAACTACTCAGCCAGCCCAGGCAGGAAAGTCTGTGAGACTCTTTTATTGTGTGTGTCGGTTGTGGGGCTTGAACTCTGGGCCTGAATACTGTCCCTCAGCTCTTTAGCTCAAGGCTAACACTCTACCACTTGAGCCACAAGCCACTTCCAGTTTTCTGGTGGTTAATTGGAGATGAGTCTCATGAATTTTCTTGCCCAGGCTTGAACTGCAGTTCTCAGATCTCAGCCTCCTGAGTAGCTAGGATTACAGGTCTGAGCCACCAGTGCCCAGCTTGTGAGACTCTTATCTCCAATAAACCACCAGAAAACCAGAAGTGGTCGTGTGGCTCAAGTGGTAGAGCACTTGCCTTGAGCTGAATTGCTCAGGGACAGCGCCCTGGACCAGAGTTCAAGCCCCAGGATGGACAAAAAAAGAAAAAAAAAAAAAGAGAGACCAGACATAGTCTTACTGTAATTGAGATCTTCCAGCCTCCTCCTCTCAGGTAGCTGGGATTACAGGAATGTGCTACCAAGCACTTTATTTAAGTGCCAGCCAATCCTAGACAGCTGGCATGCTTGTCCCTGTTTTGTGAATGAAGAACCAGCCGTGGGGCTCAGAGAAGGCAGTGAGAGGCCCAGGGTGGCCAAGCTGGCCAGCAGCAGGGCAGGGCTTGAACACAGGACTTCTGTGTCTTCCCTTGGGTGCTTGTTTGCATCAGCAGCCACCTCTTGCTCTTGTTGGGAGGGGCCTCATTCGAGTGGGCTTTCTTTGGGACACCTCCTCTGCCGACTTAGAGATCTCAGCCTACCTGGATGGGGGGGGGTCACCCTGTCCCGGCACGCCCGGCCCTGCGGACACCAAGCTGTCAAGCTGAGCAGGGCTCTGCGGCCATCTTGCCTGACTCCCTAGCCCGTGGCTGAGTGCGGAGCCTGTCTACCACTGCTCAGCCGTGCCTGGCACACATGGACCCTTTGACAGCGTTGCAAAGCCTCTGATGAGTTTATTGGCTGGACGCTGGCAGGAAGAGCTGGCCTGGTCACTCTTGGGGACATGGAGAAGTTCTCCCTTCTCTGTGCCTTCCTGGGTTTCTTTCCTTTCTTCGTTTGGTCGGTCATGGGATTTGAACTCAGGGCCTGGGCACTGTCCCTAAGCTTTTCCGCTCAAGGCTAGCACTCTACCAATTTGAGCCAGGGTGCCACTCCTGGTTTTCTAAGGGTCCGTTGGAGATATGAATCTCACGGACTTTCCTGTCTAGGCTGGCTCTGAACCCCGATCCTCAGATCTCAGCCACCTGAAGTCCTAGCTAGGATTAAAGGCATGAGCCATGGACGCCCAGCCTCATCCTGGGTTTCAAAGTAGTAGAGCCCAGGGTCCAACCCAGGATCCTGCTTCAGTCCATGTGTGCCTCTCGGAGCGTCAGTTTCCTCATCTGTAAAATGAGGACAATCTCCAAGCCTGCTGCGAGGCCTGACAGCAAGGATGGGGGCCATGACAGCTTTGTCTTTCCGGAAGCATCCTTTGCAGAGAACACTGAGGCTCAGAACGGTGAAAGAGTCCACTCAAGGTCTTCCACAAGAAAACTAGGGCCTGGAATCCAGCCCAGTTTGGTCGGATCCTAAAGCCCTACGTGGCCTGGCTGGGCCTGGAGAGGCTGTGTGTTCCCCAGCACCTCAGCCATTATGACTGGGGTGCGTTAAATGGGATTAGTCCAGGAAATAAGATTACTGATGTCAAGCGGCTAGGAGAACCATGGATGCTCCCAGTGTTCTGTTTCTCCTTAGGCCTTGGGGAAGGAGGCCTGGGCTTAACCCCCGGCCCTACTGTAGCTGGATGAATGGCCCTCGAGAAGCACTGGAAGAAAGTTTTGAGTCATAAGGGATAAGGTCTCTGTCCGAGAAGAGGATGAGGCTTAACTAGTATCCCTCAGGCCGGTCCATTGCTAATGACCAATGCCTCTTCCAGGCACACTCGGGGCGTCTTCAGCCTGGCCCCATTTTGTCTTGTTATTCAATGCAGGGACTGCACGTTAAAAGTTTTCAAGAATGAACTTCAGATACCTTGCAGCTCAGGGCTGGTGGCTCACACCTGTAATCCTGGCTACTCAGGAGCTGGGATCTGAGAATCTGGGTTTGAAGCCAGCCTGGTCAGGAAAGTCAGCGAGACTCTTATCTCCAATTAACCAGCAGACGGCCGGAAGCAGAGATCTGGCTCAAGGCGTGGGAGCACTGGCCCTGAATGAAATAGAAGGACAGTGGCTGAGGCCCTGAGTTCAAGTCCTAGTACTGGTGTGCGCACCCACACTCAAGATACATAGTACATGCGTAACAGAAACAAGGGTAACTCCATCACACATATGCTAAAAGAATAGTGTTGGGGATTGGATTTGAACTCAAGACAGGCTCTTGAGACAACCCCCACCCCCCCGGTCAGGCATCAATCACATTTAAAGTATACAACAAGATGGTATTGACAGACGTACATCTTGATGAAAGTATCCCCACAGTCAATACACCCAACCCCTCCATCACCTCCTTCCCCTTAGCAATCCATCTTTCCTTCACTCTTGTTCCAGGCAAACTGTGGTCTGTTTCCTGTCACTGTAGATCTCTCTTTCCCTCCTAGGTGTTTAGACAAGTGAAATCAACCAGGACATAGACTTTTGTGTCTAGTTTCCTTCCTTCCGTGTGATCTGTTTTGAGATTTATCCCTGCTGTTGGCTGTTCCTTTTATTGTGGTATTCTACAGGGAGGATCTGCCGTGATTTGTTTCTCCATCTGTATCAGGATAGACAGTTTGTGCCGTTTCCAGCTTTTGACTGTTTAAATAGGGCTTCCAGAAACACGGGGGAGCATGCGACTTTGTTTCTCTTGTATAAACAGCTAGCAGAGGAAGGCAGGGTGCAGACTTCTTTCCCAGGTAGCTCTAGCACTTCTTCTCATCCCTAGCTGCGGTCAAGGAGCTTTCCGGTGGCTCCGAATCTCACCAAACTCTGTATGTTAGTCTCTTTAATTTTAGCCATCCCAGGCAAAGGAGTATGGCTGCTTCTCAGTACTCCTGATTCAAGTGGGTAGAATACATTTCCTCATGGCCTTAGGAGTGCTGGGAAGAGCCCACCTGAATGACCAATGGGATGACATTGGTCACCAGGCCTCACTGGGTGGGAGCTTCTAGGTTTTTATAAAGCAGCAGAGGCTGGAGCAAGAGCCAATCAAAGGAGCCCGCAGGGAGGCAGAGAGTAGAGCAAGGGCCAATCAGAGGAGCCCGCAGGGAGGCAGAGAGTAGAGCAAGGGCCAATCAGAGGAGCCCGCAGGGAGGCAGAGAGTAGAGCAAGGGCCAATCAGAGGAGCCTGCAGGGAGGCAGAGAGTAGAACAGGGGCCAATCAGAGGAGCCTGCAGGGAGGCAGAGAGTAGAGCAAGGGCCAATCAGAGGAGCCTGCAAGGAGACAAGAGAGTAGAGCAAGGGCCAATCAGAGGGGCCCACAGGGAGACAGGTGTCGTCCCTCAGTGTCAGTGTGTCTCTCAGTCAGTGCTAATCAGAGGGTGAATTTCTTTCTGGAGCTGGGGCTCCCTATCCAGGGCTGAGTGGTCAAACCTCAGAGTAGCTTGGCTGTGGGGTGGGGACTTGAGCTCTAACTTTATTTTGCCTTCTGTGGGAGTCTCACTTGCAGCAATCCCCCTGAGACCAGGTCTGAGGTGAGTCTGTGAGAAAGCGTCCGTCCTTGGGGGGAGAAGCTGGGGCCAAGGGGAGGCAGGTGCCGGCCTTCTGCAGCCTCGTTGTGCTCTGGCTGTTGAATTCTGGGAAATTCCTCCGATTCTTACAACAATCCCCCTTTTAACTCGAGTTCCTCAGGTGTCTGCTTTCTGTTCCAAGCACATGATCCTGAGGCAGTAATCCTGCAGATGGACAAGTCTGAACAGATGAAGAACTTCCGGTATGTTTGCCTTCTCGTTTGCACTATCATTCTCCGTTAGCTGGGTACTTCAGTTATTTCCAGTTCCTCCCCATTGTAAACGACATCACAATGAACGTCTTCGACACGCTAAGCATTTTTTCATGTCCTGTTGTGAGAGGTGGGATGAGTTGTGGACCTGAAGCTTTATTCACCAATGGATGGAATCATTCCATCACCTGCCCTGGCTCACAGGGTTTGTCTCCACTGGGACATTATCCTGCATCTGTCCACCACTGTGAGCCTGACTCGGGGTGGTAGGCTGGGGCATAAACCCAGGAGTCCCAGCGTTTGGTAGTAGCCATGTTGTGCCAGACCTCTGGGGGCTAAACAAGCCAGGAAAGATCCATGTCACTTTATTTCAAATAAAGTGGATTCTAAACACCACTTAAAACCACATTAATAATGGTGTTGGTGTGGGATTCATCTTGGAGGAGTGACAGATGTTTCCCTCAGCAGAAGCAGGAGGCAGGGACTCCGGGGATTGATTAGCTTCTGTCAAGGGGCTGATTACCTCCTGGCCCGCCTCCTCACCGCGTCCGCCGCCCCTCCCCTCCCTCCAGGAATGTGGGATGGGAGTCAGAAGGGGGCTCTGGTCTGGGCAGGGTGGGGATCTTCTCCTTGGAAGACATGTCTGCCCTTTCTAGCTGGCAGCTCTGCTGTAGGGATGGGCAGACTGTCGGCGCAGGCTGGGCCGTGGAGATTCCTGCAGACCTCTGACCACACAGCTGTTGAAAGGGCAGCGATTGCTCCAAGCCAGGTTTGAGCCATTGTTTGAGGCCAGGCTCCAAGGATAGTTAAAGTTCACTCTTCAGCATCTGGTTATGTGAGCAGGATCCCTCCTCCTCTTTTTTTAATGAGTCTGAGTTAGGTGCTTGTCAATTATGTCAAGAGCTTAGGGGTGCGTGTGTGTGGGGGACACCCCTGTCCCTCAAAGTGGGGGGCTTAGACCAGCCAGGGACTGTGAGCCTCCCCCCCCCATTTCCTTCTAGCCATGTGGGCAGTTGGAAATGAAAAGGAGCACAGGATCCAGAGTCCTGGGGAGGGATGGGCCAGGCCGTGGGGCTTGGGAATCTTTGAAAAAGGCGGGGAGGCAGGGAGGCAGGTTCCCAGGGCGGGGTGGGGGTGGGGTACTGAGGTCAGCCTTAGGATAAACATCAGAGAGCTTCTGCCCGGGTGTCAGAGGACATGGGGGCCAGGGGGCTGTGCCATCTGCTGCCCACCGGCCAGCCAAACCCAGACTGGGGCTTAGTGATGCACCAGCGGCGGAGAGAGACCTTGGCCAAAGTAAGGGAGGATGGGTACAGAAGTGAGAGCAACAGAGGCGTCCGGGTCAGAGGTTGTGGGTCAGGGGTCAGGAAAGCCTCTAGAGCAAAGCCTTCAGGAAAGAGAAAGTGTCTCTCTTGCAGGAAAGTTCTAGAAGGAAGGCAGAGGGCAGGCCCCCAGGAGGGCCTGGAGGTGGGTGAGGAGCCGCTGGACTTGGAGTGCTGTATTTATTTGAAAGGGGGACTTTGATGTGAGATTCCCCCTGCTGTGCCCCTTCCTGCTGCCCCTAGAGGGTCAGGACCCCCCTCCCCCTGTCCCCCTCCCCCTCTGATCCAAGCCAGGCTGTGTGGGACCCCTCCCCCCCCACGCTGCAGGAAGCTGGGGACAGTAGGCAGGGTCTGGGCAGAGCTGTCATGGAAGGCCCTTTGTTTGGGCCGGTGTTGGTGTTTGGTCTGGTCTTCAGCGGCCAGAGTGACCTCTGTCATCTACCAGACAAAGAGCTCTTGAGGGGCCAGGAAGTGACAAGCTGGGTCGTCAGGACCAGCCCCGGGAGAGAGCAGGCATCCTGAGTTCTGTAGATCTGGAAGGAATCAGGCCTCTCCTTGCTCGCCATGCACTGTGAGCCCCCCCAGCCCCTTCCTGCCCCCCAGGGCCTGTCTCCATAACACCTACTCTCCATGTGCCAGACCCAACTGCTCAAACACCGCTCTCCCCCTAGTAGCTTGGTTCAGTTTCATAAGGAGCCCGGGAAGAGCCGGCTACCACCCCCGCTTTAGAGCAGGGGTACAGGACGGGTCTGAATTATGGACCAATGATGTCAGATGGGGCTGAGGTGGGACCCAGGGCCCCGTCCACAGTCCAGCGCGGATTTCCATAGAGTCCAGTGCGCCTTCCCCTCCCCCCCGCCAGAAGTTGTCTAATTCGCACAGTCAGTGAACAATGGCTGGCCCAGGTTTTTGGTTCCAATGTCAGCTCTGGGAAGTTATTTGTATGGCCCTGGGCAAGCGCTGAATCTCTCTGAAGGATGCTTCTTTGCTTCTCCTTTGTGTGTGCCTGTCCTGGGGCTTACATGCATCCGGGCCCTGTCTCTGAGCTTTGTTAAGTCTCCAGGCTGGTGCTCTACCACTTGAGCCACAGCTCCACTCCAGGCCTTTTGGTGGTTCGTTGGAGATAAGAGTCTCAGGGACCTTTCCTGTGTAGGCTGTCTGGAACCGTGATCCTCAGATCTCAGCCTCCTGAGTAGCCGGGGTGGCGGGTGTGAGCCGCATCGGGCTCTTGGATTGCTTCTTGGCAGCGCCCTCTGCTGGGTGACAGCCGCACTGGCTCGGCTGGGGGAGGGAGGCACAGGCCCCGCTCTCCGTGACATTCCCAGGGCCCTTCAACCTAGACAGTGCCTTGGAGCACCCCCAAAGCCACGGTTTCCTCGGTGCCAGCACCCATCATCCGGGACTCCTTCTTGACAGAAGCAGAGGGACTTGAGAGGTGGGAGGTTTGGTGGGTCCCCCTCCCACGACTTTGGGGTATTTGACCCACCTTGGCTAAAAAGCCACTGTGTCTGAGTGTCCCCCCAAGTCTTGCACTCAATTAAAGGGGCGGTAGCCAGTGTTGGGGGGTCAGGGGCCTACGCTCTGGCAGTTTGGTTTTCTCCAGCCCCCAGCAAGGTGGATGGGTGTATGTTGCATACCTAGTGTCTCCATAGGACAACGGAGATTCTTGGACCACAGAGGTCCAAGCGCTTGAGGTCACCCTAGCGCTGGCCTGCAGGCTCTCAGGTGGGATTGTGGATCCAAGCAGGCCCCACCAAGAGGACAACTGGGTAACCAGGGTCTCTCGCTCTGACACGCGGGGAGGAGCGTTCTGCAGCTGTCAAGCAACAAGCTCTCCCACTCTGGTGGGCTGTGTCCTCCTACTTGCAAAATGCTTGCTGTGTCTCCAGCACTCACATTTGCATTCCAAGTTCAGAAGAAGGAAAAAGGCCGAAGATCTTGCGAGACTTACGTTTTTATTTGGGAAGAATGCCCTTCCTGGTAGATGTGTACCACCAAGTCGGAGTCAGAAAGAACTCCCCTCTGTACTCCCTCACCCCATTGCTGAAAGGCAGGTGGGAGGAGATTTTAGCCTTCAACTAAAGTGTTGGGGGGCAGTGCATGTGTCTGTCTGGCTGTTGTAGCCTGTGGGGGTCTTTGCTGTGTCTGTCAATGACCCCGTTTACCCCCGGAGTCTCCCCTCCTGCCTCTCTTTCTCCTCGGTGGGGGGGTAGGGAGATGGGGATCATCTCTCCTCTCCTCTCTGCAGGGCTGGAAGTCAGGAGAGCTTGAGAAGTTGGGACTCAGTTTCCTTATACGAAAATTGAGCCTTCCTCCTGGGTGGCTACAGGGAGAAATCGTGAGCCAGGCAGGGTGCACGGAGCAGTGCAGGACACAGCAGCCCCTTCATCTTACCGTGCCTCAGTTTCCCTGGGTCTCAGTAACCTGTGTGTGTTCGCCTCAAGTCTGTGAAGGCGGAGCTCCTTGGGGTGTAGAGAGAAGGAGGAGGTGTGGTAGTCTGGGTGGGGTGGGGTGTTGGGGTCACTAGGGATCGTCTCTGCCCTGCCTTGCTCGGTTCTGTGGCTGTGAGCAGCTGTTTGCTACCGTCAGAGCCTCAACTGGTAAAAAGAAGTCCTCAGCTCCAACTAAGTTCTAACTCAGACATCTCTGTGTCTGGCAGGGTGTTCTTGGCACAGGGGCAGCTGTCGATGTGAGCTCAGAGGGCCCCCCACCCCTCCATCCTCTGTCCCTCTGTCTGTCCCTCCATCCAGAGTAGACTATTGGGTTTGTGGGTGCTGGGCGCCCTCTGGTGGTGTCATGTGAGCACTGCTCAGTCCTGGTCCCTGTGGCCAAGTTCTTCCTGCAGGGTTGGGATTGGTGGGAGGCGCTCTGGTTCTCTTTCCTTTTAGGGGATGGGTGGAGGCGATGTTGCTGCCCTTCCCAGAAAGCATGGTGTCCCCCAACGCAAACTCTGATGAGGTCGGTCCTCAGAGAAGCCGAGGCCAGAGCTGGGATGTTCTTCCTTGTTTGCTGTAGGTCCTGGGGCTCTGTAAGCTAAGGGGTGTGCTACCCACAGGGGACCCCAGTGTGCAGGCCTCTGCCCTCTGCCCTCTGCCCTCTGCCCTCTGCCCTCTGCCCAGGACATCTCTTCTTTTTGCAGGAGAGTCTGTCTGAGAGTCTGGGCTGATACTCTTCAATTTAATTTTATTTTAAAAACTCTGATAGCACATACACACACAACAGCTTACATTTTATCATCGTAACCATCCTTCATGTTCATTCAGTGGTATTAAGTACGTCCACACTGTTGGGCAACCATTACCACCATCTCTCCCACGACATTTTCCCATTCACAAGCTCAGACTTGGTCCCCACCACCAGCCCCTCCATTTCCTTCCCCCAGCTCCCAGCAGCCATCTACTTCCGGTGTCTGTGAACACATATGAACAGAGTCACCCAATGTGTGTGACCTCCGGCTTATTTCTCGGACCGCCCGTCCCTGAGTTCCATTGCTGCGGTACTATGTGTCCGAATTACCTTCACTTTTAAAGGTTGCATAATATTCCATCAAAATGTCAGTATGACATTTTGTTCTTCCACCAGCCCTTGGTGGGTAGCTTTCACCTTTTGGGCTATTGTCAAGAATGCTTTTATAAAAAAAAACAAGGTGTTGAAAAAAATATCAGTTGAAGTTCTTATTCTTGATCTTTTTGGGTGGCATTGCTGGAACATAAGGCAATTCTATGTTTAATTTTTTTGAGGAATCTCCATATGGTTTTCTAACAGCAGCTGTACTATTTTATATTCTTGCCAGCCATACCCAAGGTTCCCATTTCTCTTCTACCAATACTTGCTAGTTGCTGTTATTTCCATATATCTCCAGGTATTGGTGATGCTGGTGGCTCATGTCTGGAATCCTAGTTACTCAGGAGGCTGAGATCTGAGGATTGAGTTTGAAAGCCAGCATCGGCATAGAAACCCATGAGATTCTTTTTTTTTTTTTTTTTTTTTTTGTCAGTCGTGGAGCCTGAACTCTAGCCCTGGGCACTGACCCTCAGCTCTTCAGCTCAAGGCTAGCGCTCTACCACTTGAGTCACAGTGCCACTTCCAGCTTTTTCTTCTTATGTGGTACTGAGGAATCGAACCCAGGGCCTCATGCATGCAAGGCAAGCATTCCACCACTGAGCCATCTTCCCAGCCCTCCATGAAATTCTTATCTCCAATTAACTACCAAATGGCCAGAAGTAGAAATGTGGCTCAAGTGGTAGTGCACTAGCCTTGAGCCAAAAAGCAAAGGGACAGCATCCAGGCTTTGAGTTCAAGCCTCAATATTGGCATACATGCACACACACACATAATATATAATATATAATATATAGATATAGATAGCTAGGGTGTTAGCCATCTATGGGTGCATTTCTCCCAACTGTTAGGGATGTTGTCCTTATTTCCATGTGCTTGCCCATTTAGGACATTCCCTCCCCCCTTCCCCCCCCCCCCCCCGGCTCTGAGCCCACCAGCAACATTTGCAGGGATGAGCTGAATTAAAATCTGAAGTCCATGGCCTTGGGGCCTAGTGATCGGTCCCTTAACCAAACCAGCACAGCCATTTGTGGAACTATATGTCTGTATTGGGCCTTGGGATCACTTTGAAGCATTATTTCATTTATGTCACTATTGTCCTCCCAACTTTACAGATGAGAAAACCCAAAACTCAAAAGGGGTAAAGTCATGTACCCTAAATCACTCTGAGTCTGGTCTGTAAGTTCCTACCTTACCAGGACCTTTAAGAAAAGGGCTTTCTGGGGCTGGGAAGGTGGCTCAGTGGTAGAGCGCTTGCCTTGCATGCCTGAGGCCCTGGGTTCGATTCCTCAGCACCACATAAGCAAAAAGAAAAAAGCCGGAAGCGGCGCTGTGGCTCAAGTGGTAGAGCACTAGCCTTGAGCTGAAGAGCTGAGGGACAGCGCCCAGGCCCAGAGTTCAGGCCCTACAACTGGACCCAAAAAGAAAAAAAAGAAAGAAAAGGGCTTTCTGGGCTATGTGGTAGTTTTGTGAATTTGTTTGTTTGGGTGTCTACCTGGTACCTGGGATTCCCTGCATGGCCAGCAGGGGGAGCTGTTGGCATAGAACTCAGAGTCTGAGCTGGGCTTGGAGGGAGGCTGGAGGGCAGAGCCCCGCACAGGTCCCCGCAGTAGGCAGGACTCCAGCGGTTCCCGCTCAGCATCCAGTCCCATACCACCTACCCTGCCCCTGCCTCTCCTACTGGCTCCCTAGCCCCTGACCACAAAGAACCTAGGACGGTGACTGGGGTTTGGGTCACTGAGAAATCTGAGGGGTCCCTTAATGAGCAGTGTGGCTGACCTTGGGTGCACTGCTGGGCCACTGGAGCCTGTCTCCCCTTTTCCAACGTGACTCAAACATTGCTGCCTTGAGGATCTACTGAGAGCACCCCACAAAGGCACTTCAATCAGGCCCTGTCCACCTCTGGGCAGGGTAGGGCTCATGATGCTTGGAAAGTGACATTTACTGGGAGCTCTATGTGTGCCTTGAACATGGCATCTTTTTAAATGCCAAGATGATGAAATACGGGGGATTATCCCCATTTTACACATGGGAACAGTTTTTTTTTTAATCTGTGTGCTCATCCTGGGACTTGAACTCAGGGCCCAGGCACACTCAAGGCTGATGCTCTATTACTTCGAGTCACAGCTTCCCTTCTTGCTTTTTGGTGGTTAGTTGAAGATAAGAATTGAATAGATTTTTCCTTTTTGGGATAGCTTCAAACTGTGATTCTCAGCCTTAACCTCCTGAGTAGCTAGAATTACAGGCGTGAACCACCAGTGCTCAGATGGCTGGAAGTGAGCTCTTGTTCTCTGGGATGCCATGGATGGAAGGGCTAGGGGGCAGTCCGAGGAGGCATGGGGGGAGGGGAGGCAGGCTGCTCCCCCTCTGTCTGTCTGCACGAGGAGGCAGGTCACTGCCCTTGGCTTCACCTGCCCCTCTGCCTCGGGGTAGATCATTACCCCTCCCCAGCCCCAGTTTCCTCATCTGTACCTCAGAGACACCCAAACTTATCTTACTCTGGGTTTTACCAATGGAAGGGAATATTGAGGTTTGCTGTGTGAGCTAGGGGTGGAAATGATGGGGACCCTCTCTGTCCGTCATTTCCTCTGCCAGTCTCTGTTTCTCACGGCTTCTCCATCTGTCTTGGCTCCGCTTGTCTCCGGGTGGTTGGTGGCCTCCTTCTCCTCTCCTCCAGAAGGGCTTTATGGGCTGAGGCAGGAAGGGCAAGGCCACAGGCAGCACTGGGGGCTTCCATCTGCCCAGTTTAGCCACCCAGGGAAAGAAAGAACAACTCTGATTGGTCAAGCTTGTCTGTGTCTGGGCCAATCACTGCAGCCAACTGGAGATGAGACATTCTAATTGGCCAGAGCTGGGTCAAGTGTGTGCCCTTGTGGCTGCGCTTGAGCTCTGTAGCTTCAGTGATCCCTAAAGCATGATTTTGCGAAGTGCTCTGTGCCAGTGCTGTTCTTAGCTACCTTCAAGGCACGCATTCATGATTCTGACAACTGAAATCCCTTTTGCCAGGGGAGGGCACTGAGACTTATAGCTGGCCAGTGGCAGGGCTGGGATTTGAACCTGGTGAGGGTCCGGGACGTTGTTGACTTGAGGAGAGAGAGCCATGAGGCAGACTAATGCAACTCCTCCCCTCTCCCCGGGTGGATTCTTTGACAACAGGGAAAGCGCCAGTCCTGGGGCTGGCACACAGTAGGCCCCAGCCCCTGCCCTGGAAAACCAGGGCAGGTGGCTTTATCCTCACGGAACCAGATGGAAAGGCTCCCCACAGTCCACCATTCCAGGCAAAGGCTCTCTTGGTGTGAGGGATCCCAGGAAGTGTGTGTGTGTGTGTGTGTGTGAAGTCTGGTCTAGTGCTCCCTCCAGCTCTGTGTGCTCCCGGTGTTATCCTTGGAGCTGGGGCTGGGGCCTTGTGAGGCCTTGGGGCTCTCCAGGGGCTGGAGTGGGGCTGGCTGGGTACACAAGCCCCTGTTCCATCCACAGCAGAGGAACAAGGCGAGCCCTCATCAGGACTTGATAAAGCTTCCAAAAACAAGACCGGGAGGTGGAATGAGGCGTTCCTCCCTCCTGCCAGCAGCTGCTAATTTATGCTAATCAGATGCATGAAAACCCCAAGTCCCCAGCGGGTTCCGGGGGACAGAGAGGATCCAGCTGGCTGAGCAGAAAGATGAAGTGCCCTTGTGTTCCCATGGCTTCCCACCCCCTCCCTTCCTCCAGCCCCTGCCAGGGTGGGTCTGCGCACTGGGGGCTTTGTCTACGCTGCCAGGGACCCAAGGGAGGTCAAGGGCCCAGTCTGTTGCCTGGCCGGGGCCAGGTGGCTGACTATGGGTCACCCTTGGCCAGGTGTGTGCTCCAGGCCACACATTGGGGACAAGCACGGTGGCAGGCAAGGTGGGACGGAGGTCCTGGGCTGGCCATTTCACCCATGTGGGAGTTGGGACCCGTTGCTTAGGCTGCGTGCCTCAGTTTCCCCGTGTATGACACAGGATGTTAGCAGCCCTCGCAGGGAACATTTATAGCATTAAATGAGATGCTGACGGGCCCAGGGTGGGGGTGGGGCTCGGTGGAGGTGGCTGTGATTTTTAACAATTGTAGAGATGGGCTCCAGTCTGGCTTCCTGTGCCTGAGGGGAAGGCCAGATCCTTCGAAAGGCCCTGCCTGGCTGTCTCCTCTCTGAGGAAGTGCTGCAGGCCAAGCCTCCTCCATCCGAGCCCCTTGCTCAGGTGTGGACTGTGGGGTCTCCCAGGCCTGCTCTCTGGAGCCTCTGGGAGGGTAGGGGGAGCTCTGTCTCCTTCCCTTGTCTGCCTTTGCCAGGGTGGCCGTTCCGCTGTGAGGGGAACTGGCCTGTGGGGGGTGCTGTGCTCTGTGGAGCCCATGGGCATTGGTACCTCCTCCATCCTAGGCCCATCCTGGATGGCGGGGCTGAGCGGGACCCATCTCCATGTCAGTGCTGCTGACTGCTCACCCACCCTCAGCTCTATCTCCTTATTCAGCTCAGGTCCTCAGATTGTTTGGCTTGCTCAGCTGGCCCTCTACCACTCACACGATGCCCCCAGCCATGGTTTTTACTGATCTAGTTTGGAAATGGAGTCTCCAGAACTTTTGGAGTCCGAAACTTTTCTACCCACGCTGGCTGGAGAACCGTGATCCTCCAGATCTCAGCCTCCTGAGTAGGTAGGAGTACTGGCCTGAGCCACCCTGGTGTCTTACTTGATCTCCTTAACCCTTCGAGGCTGCCTGTACACCTGGGCTCACAGCCTCCTTTGCTTGTTCCTCCCCTGCTTCCCATATTCCCAGTTACACTGTCCATGCATTCGTTCAGATGCTCACACCATTGCTAGGTTCCAGTCAGTGCTGGCTCAGCCCCCTGCTTGGGGTGGGGGTGGGGACTTGGTGGTTTGGCACACTGGCTGCCACCTGTCGGCATCCTGGGGGGGGGGGCGGTGATGTCTGAACCTCTGCTTCCTGGGATACACAAGGATGAGGCTGCTAAAGACAGATGGGTGACCGAGGGGCTCAGTGAACCCCAGGATCTCTAAGCAGAGTCTGCAGCTCCCAGGATTGTGCTGGACCCTTCCAGCATCTTCTTCCCAAATGCTGGTGTGCGATTCAGCCTTCTCTGGGTTTTTGCTGACTCTGGCTATCAGGGGTCCCGAGGCCAGGGCCTGGCTTCCTTGGGGCTCTGGAGCCATCAGAGGCCCAGTGACCGGATGATTGTGGGGTGCAGCTGCCCTTTTCTGAGCGAAGTACGGTTCTCTTCTATGTCCATGGCAAATGGGAAGCTGGACGCTAAGCTGGGAAGAGTTCATTGAAATTTTCCACAGAGGATTGGTTCCCAGCTCTGGCCCGTGAGTTATTTTGGGACACCCTGGCTGGGGCACTGTGCCCTTTGCCCAAACATGCCCTTGCCCACCACCATGGCTGTTGAGTGGCCAGAACCCAGCCAGTGTCCTGCATGTCCTAAGCCCTGCGGGGTGGACTGGACACAGGGCTGGCCTCCACCACTGTCAGCTCTGTGTGGCTGAGCCTCTTTGGGTCACTGTCCCCTCTGCCCATGTCTGTCTGTCATCAATAGATGAGAACATGGATTGCTCCTTGGTCGCAGGTCCTGCACCGTGAAGGTCTCGCGCAGGGGTGTGGCTGTGCTGGTTTCTATTTTCCTTCTGTTCCAGAGGGCCCCCCTCTACCCAAGGCCTCATGGTAACTGGCACATTTTCTAGCTGTGTATGTGGTACTGAGGAATCAAACCCAGGGCTTCATGCATGTTGGCAAGCACTCTACCACTAAGCCACCTTCCTTCTGGGTCTTTTATCCCAATGATAGCCTGTATATTACAACCTGCTAAGTCAGGTCCACAAAGTCAATTAAAAAAATGATTGAACCACAGAAGACAAAAACCTGCTTGGAAAACAAAATATGAAGCAGAAAACATTTGGATTCTATTTGTTTTAAACTCAAGTTGGTTGCAAAATTGAACTTCTCAACTAAAACCAGCGTCCACGTGAAAATGTAACTTCACAGGTAGTGGGTGGCAAAATCCTAGGTAGGAAGTGAGAAAAATTGAGTCTATTTATACAAACAAGCTACTTTTTGTTGTTGTTTTTTTTTTTATTGTGAAAATACCGTATAGAGGGGTTACAATTACATGGGCAAGATAATGAATACATTTCTTATCAAGCATTGTTGCCTCCTCCTTTGTTTCCCCTTCCCATCCCTTCCCATCTCCTACTCCCCCCCCCCCCCCCCCCCGCCACCAAGCTACTTCTTTTTTTGTTGAGACTATCATTACTTGTCTTACTCAAGAGGCAGTTACCTGAATTGGATGTCTGAAATATAACTTAAGCAGGAATCGTTCTGTAAATACATTTAAATAAATTGTAAAGATACTTAATAAATATCGTATTTATACTAAAACAAAAAGATTGAACCTTGGGTTTCAGGATTGCTAAGTAGGTGTTCTGCCATTTGAACCACACCTCAGCTCCTTTTTTTGGTGCCAGTCCTGGGGCTTGATCACTGGTCCTAAGTGCTGTCCCAGTGTGCCAGCACACTTGAGCCACAACTCCACTTCTGGCTTTTTGGTGATTCATTGAAGGTAAGGATGGCACAGACTTTCCTGCCCGGGCTGTCTTCAAACCATGATCCTCAGATCTCAGCCTCCTGAGTAGCTAGGATTCCAGGGGTGAACCACCAGCACCCGGATCCAGCTCCTTTTCTGCCTGGATTAGTTTTGAAGAAGGGTCTCACTTTATGCTTTGGCTTGTCTGAGCTGTAATCCTCCTACATGCGCTGCCTTGGTTAACCAGGCGAACAGGCATGCACCACCAAACCCAGCCATCGAGTGAGATGGAGTCTCCTGAACTTTTATGCCTGGGCTGGCCTCCAACCTTGATTCTTCCATCTTAGCCTCCCATGTAGTTAGGATTACAGGTGGGAGCCACCATGCCTGGTGTGGCAAAAATCATAATTCTTTAGGGACCAGGTAAATGTGCGATGTGACCAGCTGTGAGACAATGGAGCGAGGTGGAGCTTGTGGTGAGGTAGAAAGGATTCGAAGTCAGACACCAGGTAGATGATCACAGTACAGGCATGAACTTGTCCTTGCCTATAAACACCGGAAACCAAGGGACAGGTGCTGTCCCAAGGGGAGGGGGAGGGTGGATACAATTTTCATTGTATATTGTCTTGTTAGATGTTTCCAATACAATTTTATTGTTGTGATTAAGGTGTTGTACAGAGGGAGGGATTTCCATGTCCTAAGTCAGGCAATGAGTGCATTTCCGTTTTGGACAATGTCACCCCGTCCTTCACTTTCTCCCAGTTGCCCTCTCCATCCTTGCCCACAGGTTACGCGGTTCATTTCCCACCTATACTGAACACCATGACTTTATTGGTTCACCCTCCCTCCCTCCCTTTCTGGTCCTCCCCTTTGGACCTCTAAAAAAATCCAAAACAAAAACAAACACCACCACTGCCACCACCACCAAACATAATAACAAAGAAACACGTGTTTCCAAGTCCTTGAGTTTGTTTTAATAAATAGTATTTTAACTCTTCAGAGGAATTACACCTTTGGGTTCCTCCCCTTAACAGTATCCTCACACACACACACACACACACACACACACACACACACGCACACATACACATACATATATATGTAATTGTAAAGATACTGTACAGAGGGGTTATAGTTAGGTGAGTAAGGCAATGAGTACATTTCCTATGGAGCATTGTTAACCTTTCCTTTGTTCTTCCCCAGCCATCCTTTCCCTTTCTACCTCCCCAACTCTTCCCTTCCTCCCCCCCAAAGTTGTAGAGTTCATTTTTTTTTTGGGGGGGTCCGATCGTGGGCCTGAACTCTGGGCCTGGGCACTGTCCCTCAGCTCTTCAGCTCAAGGCTAGCGCTCTACCACTTGAGCCACAGCGCCACTTCCAGCTTTTTTCCCCCTGCTTATGTGGTGCTGAGGAATCGAACCCAGGACCTCATGCATGCAAGGCAAGCGCTCTACCACTGAGCCACCTTCCCAGCCCCTAGAGTTCATTTTCAACAGTGTCTTGTACATCCCATTGTTACAATGGGTCAGCCTGTATCCTTGTTTCAGCATTTTGTTATTTCCCTTCCCCTCCCCAAATTAGAAAAATGTATATACAAAATGCAGGGTACTGGAATCAAATACAGTGAAAACAGGGTTATACCAATAGAGAACAACATATGAAAGAAACATATAGTGCATGATAACACATAGCACATGATAAGTACATTAAAAACAACAGCAACAAAGATAAACCCTCTTGTGTTTCTATCTTGGGGTTCCTTTTGCTTAGCACCATCTTATATGGTCATATATACATAGCTTTTGACCTTTTCTATTTGTCTGGTAAGATTATCCTACATGTATACTAGTTATTGCAAATAAGGGAAACCATGAGACCTATGTTTCTTTCGGTCTGGCTTACTTCACTTAGTATATTTTTTTTTCCAAGTCTTTCCATTTCCTAACAAATGAGGTGATTTCATTAAAATTCATATGAATAGCAAAAAAAAAATCCTGAGCAGAAAGAACAGCACTGGAGGAATATCTATAGCAAATTTCAGACTCTACTACAAAGCCATAGTAATTAAAACAGCTTGGTACTGGCACAAGAACAGACCTCAGGACCAATGGCATAGGACGAAGACCCAGAAATGAACCCACAAACCTATATAGACAGCTAATCTTTGACAAGGGAGCTAAAAAATAGAATGGAAGAAAGCCTCTTCAGTAAAGGGTCCTGGAAAAATTGGTTAAACACCTGTAGAAAACTAAAGCTAGATCCTTGTATATCACCCTGCACCAGAATCAACTCCAAATGGATCAAAGACCTCGAAGTCAAAGCAGACACCCTGAAAATACTACAAGGAGGAATAGGAGAAACTCTAGGTCTCCTTGGCACAGGCCAAAATTTTCTTAATAGAGACCGGGAAACACAACAAATCAAAGAAAGGTTGGACAAATGGGATTGCATGAAACTGCAGAGCTTCTGCATGGCAAAGGACATAGCTAGCAAGATCAATAGAAAGCCCATGGATTGGGAGAAGATCTTCACTAGCCATACAATGGACAAGGGTCTCATATCTAAAATATACTTAGAACTCAAAAAATTAAATCCCCCAACAACAAATCCTCAAAGAAACAACTGCTCAATTAATAAATGGGCTAAAGACTTAAAGAGAGACTTCTCTGAAGAGGAAATAAGAATGGCCAATAGACACATGAAGAAATGCTTAATTTCTCTGGCCATGAAAGAAATGAAAATCAAAACAACATTGAGATTCTACCTCACCCTAGTTAGAATGGCTAGGATCAAGAAATCTAACAACAACAGATGCTGGAGGGGATGTGGCCAAAAGGGAACCTTACTGCATTGCTGGTGGGAGTGTAAACTTGTTCAACCACTTTGGAAAGCAGTATGGAGGTTCCTCAAAAGACTACACATAGAGCTCCCATATGACCCAGCAACCCCACTATTTTTTTTGTGGGTCATGGGGCCTGAACTTTGGGCCTGGGCACGATCCCTGAGCTCTAGGCTAGCGCTCTACCACTTGAGCCACAGTGCCACTTCCGGCTTTTTTCTGCTTATGTGGTGCTGAGGAATTGAACCCAGGGCCTCATGCATGCAAGGCAAACACTCTATCACTGAGCCACCTTCCCAGCCCCAGCAATCCCACTTTTGGGCATTACCCAAACGATCACAAACAAGGCCATACTAAAGTACAACTATGCTTATCACAGCATTTTTTTCTCCATATGTAAGATATGGAACCAACCCAGATGTCCCTCAGTAGATGAATGGATCAAGAAAATGTGAGACACACACACAAACACACACACACACACACACACACACACACGCACACTGGAGTTCTATGCCTCCAGCAGTATCCTCCTTTAATGTGTGTGTGTGGATGCCTAGAGTCCTGTGTAGGTTATCATGTCCAGCTGTATTTTAGATCTAGCTTCCACATATGAGAGAAAGCATGCAGTATTTGTCTCTCTGAGCTTGGCTTACCTCACTTAGCATGATGTGTTGTTCTAGGTCCACCAATTTTCTTGCAAATGACATAATCTTATTCTTTTTCTTTTGCCAGTCCTGGGGCTTGAACTCAGGGCCTGGGCACTGTCCTTGAACCTCTCTGTGCCCAAGGCTAGCACTCTTCCACTTGAACCACAGCACCACTTCCAGCCTTTTGTGATTTGTGGTACTGAGGAATTAAGCCCAGGGCTTCATGCACGCTAGGCAAGCACTCTACCACTAAGCCACATTTCCAGTTCTACTTTTTCTAATGGATGAGTAAAATTCCATTGTGTGCAGGTACCATATATATATTTTTGGATCCACTTCTCTATTGTAGGGCATCTGGGCTGTTTCTATAACTTGACTATTGTGAACAGTGCAGCAATGAACATGGATGTGCAGGTGTCTTTGCCATATCCTGACTTGTAGTGTTCTGAGTAGATACCCAAGAGTAGTATGGCTGCTACTCAGGAGGCTGAGATCTGAGGATCACAGGTCAAAGCCAGGCTAAGCAAGTAAGTCCATGAGACTGATATCTCCAATGAATCATAAGAAAACAGCAAGTGGCGCAGTGGCTCAAAGTGGTAGAGCCCTAGCCTGAGCTGAAGAGCTGAGGGACAGCGCCCAGGCCCAGAGTTCAAGCCCCGCAACCGACAAAAATAATTACATTAAAAAAAACAACTCATGTATACCTACTACCATCAAAAGGTACTACTGGTCTCTTCAAATCACCAGCATGCAAAAAGCTGACTCAAGTCCTACTCAAAGGCTTTGTCTGGAGTAGTTGGACTCAGCCATCTTGAGCCTCATTTGTGAATTGAAGAGGAGGCTGGATAACAAACTCTTCAAGGCTTTTCCAGTTCTAAATTTTGTCCATTCTCCAACCTCTATAAAATTTGACACCAGTAAAAAACAAATAACATGGCAGCTACTGGTATAAAAGCTATATGGAGTGAACACACACACACACACACACACACATACACAAAAGAGTAGTATGGCTGGGTCATAGGGAAGATCTATGTTTAGTTTTTTGGGGAAACTCAAAACTACTTTATGTTTTCATTTGTGTGTATGTGTGCCGGTCCTGGGACTTGAACTCAGGGCCTGGATACTGTCCCTGAGCTTTTATGCTCACGTTAGTGCTCTACCACTTGAAGCCACAGCTCCACTTCTGTTTTTTTTTTTGGTGGTTAATTGGAGATTAGAGTCTTAAAGAGGGGGCTAGGAAGTTGGCTCAGTGGTAGAGCGCTTGCCTTGCATGCATGAGGCCCTGGGTTCGATTCCTTAGCACCACATAAGCAAAAAGAAAAAGCCGGAAGTGGTGCTGTGACTCAAGTGGTAGAGCACTAGCCTTGAGCTGAAGAGCTGAGGGACAGCGCCCATGCCCAGAGTTCAGGCCCCACCACCAGACCCAAAAAAAAAAAAAAAAAGATTTTCCTGCTCAGGCTGGCTTTGAACCACGATCTACAGATCTCAGCCTCCTTGAGTAGCTAAGATTACAGGCGTGAGCCACTGGTACCTGACCTTATGTTTTCAGTTTTGTATCCTCTGCACTTGTCACTGATTCAGAAATTGGTTTGAGCAGGCCTCTGACTTTGTCCATGAGAGGAGGTCTATGGGATCACCCTGCCATTGTCTGGGAACCCCCTGCCCTGGGCAGCAGCGTGCAGCCACAGCGCTTGGCAACTCAGTTGGGCTGGGGTGGAAAATGTCACATCAGATGGCCCTGCCGAGAAATGTTTCTCCAACCACAAACACCTTCTATTTCCCTTCTGGGGGGGCTGTGGGGCGGGGCTGGTGACACTGGAGACATTTTAGGCCTTGTACCAGGGATCCTGTTACCCATGCTCCCTGGGGTGTGGGGGGGAGGGTGCACCCAAGGGGCCCTGGCCTCATGTCTGTCCAGCTTTATGGGGCCTGGAGGGTGTATTCTTTCTGAGCTGGGCCTCTGAGCAGGTTTTGGCTTTGCTAGGAGGCCACAGACAATGGGGGCACCCCCTCAGGGCTCAGTTGTCCTGTGAAAGAATGGGCTGGCAGGCCCTGAGGCCCCAGTGAAAGCTCTTGAGCTAGGCAGGGCATGCAGAAGCCGTCTTTAAAGGAGTGTGACTGGCAGAAGGGAAGGTGACAGGTTGGGGAGCTCAGAGGCTGCGTGTCCAGTCCAGTTTCCCCATTATTATTACCTTGATCTTCATAGTAATTCTACAAGAGGGACTAGCTCTCTCTCTCTCTCTCTCTCTCTCTCTCTCTCTCTCTCTCTCTCTCTCTTTCTCTCTCTCTGTCTCTCTCTCTCTGTCTCTCAGTCTCTCTATCTGTACTGGGTTTGAATTCAGGGCTTAGGTACTGTCTCTTAGATTGGTGCTCTACCACTTGAACCACAGCTCTACTTTTGACTTTTTTGGTGGTTAATTGGGAATAAGAGTTTCATGGACTTTCTTGCCTAGGCTAGCTTTGAACCTCGATCTTTTTCTCCCAGCCTCCTGAGTAGCTAGGATTACGGGTGTGAGCCACCGGCACTTGGCTAGGGCTGAACTACTGTCATCTCTTTACAGATGAGGAAACACGGGTGGAGGATAGAGAGGTGGTTTGACCAGCTCTGTCATACAACTTGCCTGGGCCGAAGTGGGCTATGGGCCCAGTTTGCCACCTCCAGGACCTGGGGACTTCCCTTACAACCTGAACCCCACTCTAGGGAGGTATTTTTAACCCTGTGGTGTCGCCTCAAGTATGTCTTTTACTAAGAGGGACTGTTGTTACCCATCTCTGTAGGCAACCACTAATGTTGAGACTCTGACTCCCCAGATGGGTTTTCTGAGGATCACCAAGCTGCTGTCAGTACCCCGGCCCCGAGGCCCACCTGGCTGGGGAGGGGTGCCCTGCAAGAGAGGGCGGGAAGCCATCAGTGCCACTCCCATGGCCGCCCTGTGGCGCTCCTGCGCCTCCTGCTGCCCAGGGCAGACTCAGCATACAGTAGTCACTCAATAAAGGCTCCATGTTAAGCTGGTCTGTGAGCAACCCTGCACCTCCACAGTGGTGCCGTGGAGGAGAGTATGGCGCAGGCCTCGTTTCCTCTGCAGGGTGGCCATGTGCCTGGCCACAAAGTGCCACTACATGTGTGTAGACAGGACATCTCCACACAAAGCCTGAGTGCTTGCAACTGAGTACCTCTGAAGAGTTAGTCCTTGCAGTTGGATACCTCTCCCATTCACCTATTTTTTGGGGGGGGCGGGGGTTAGTTGTGGGGCTTGAACTCAGGGCCTGGGCACTGTCCCAGAGCTTTTTTTGCTCAAGGCTAGTGCTCTACCACTTGAGCCACAGCACTACTTCCGGTTTTCTGGCGGTTAATTGGAGATAAGAGTCTCACAGACTTTCCTGCCCCACTGGCTTTGAACTGCAATCTTCACATCTCAGCCTCCTGAGTGGCTACGATTACAGGCGTGAGCCACTGGCGCCTGGCTTGTGGGGAGTTTTTAAGCATGTGCCTACATGCTCAGCATTGTCTAAAGTCCTTAACTGTTTAGCTATATCATTGTGACTAGGCAGTCTGGTCTGTTTTGTTCTGTAGACACTCACCGAAGGACAGAGGCCTAGATCTGGTTAGGGACCTCAGCCCACGGAGGGCTGGGTGTAAGATTCTATTTCCTGTGTGGAGGAACAGGGTGTGCTGGCTGGGTGGCCTCCCTGGAGGCCTCCTCCTGTCCCCAGCCTCTTTACTCCACAGCGGAGACCAGCCAGGGGCAGGTGGTGGTAACTGGACTGAGAAGAGGCCTAGGCTAGAGTCCCTGGTGCCCAGCCAGTGTTGGGGAGGCCAGGGGTGCTACCCCTGGTAGGGCGGGGTGCACAGATGCACACTTGCATGACTGAGTGTCCCCTGCAGGAGGCTCAGTTTCTCGTGGCCTGGGCCCCCAACCTGCCCAGCGGCTGTGCTCCGCCGGGGAGAGGCCTGCGCACAATCCGGCTTTCAGCTCGCTGTCGGCTGAGTCTTTCAGCACTTGCATGAGATTTATTCCAGGTCTGTGGGCAGGAAGGAGCTCAGGCCAGGATGGGGTGGGGGGAACAGGGCCTCGCCACTATTTACCAAGTGCGGAGGAATTTGAGGGCAATGTGGCTCCGTGTAATGGGAGGGGGTCCAGTGGCTGGGCACAGCTGCTTAGATGGACCAGCCTCCTCCACCCTCAGTCCCCAGGCCTGACAGAAGGAGGCAGATCCCAGAGATCATCTATTTGATGGATTTGGACCCCCCTCCCTCATGTCACTGATGGGAAAACCAGGTGAGAGCAGTGGGCAGTGATGGTCTCAAGTCCTACAGCAAAGCTGTGTTCCCAGCCAGAACAGGAGCCAGGCCAGCATGGAGCGGGCTCGGCACCAGGAGCTATCACCCCCCAAGCCACCTGCTGCACGGCCACTTCGTTGAATGTTTCCCCAACAGGGGCTTAAAAGCTGCTTTTGCCCAGGGATGCTGACTCCTTACTTGGGCCCCCAGGTGAACAAAGAGCAGGATAGGAGCTGGGCATCCGGCCGAGTGCCGGTGGCTCATGCCTATACTCCTAGCTACTCACTCAGGAGGCTGAGATCAGAGATTCATGGTTCAAAGCCAGACGGGGCAGGAAAGTCTGTGAGACTCTTAACTCCAATTAACTACCAGAAAACCAGAAGTGGCGCTGTGGCTCGGAGTGGTAGAGTGCTAGCCTTGAGCAAAAAGAGTTCAGGGAGAGCACCCAGGCCCTGAGATCGAGCCCCACGACCAACTGGAAAAAAAAACAAAAAAGGCTGGACATTCCAAGCCTCTTCCATAGTCTGTGCCCTTTGCTCTGATCCATTCACTCCTGTAAGTCACATTACAACCATCTTGGGAGCCAGGGAGGAGGTGATTGGAGATCAGGATACCTGTTAGCCATCAATGCCTTGCTTAGCCTGACCAACTTAAGACCTCTCCAAATACACGGACCCTGGGATAGTTTAACCGTCTCCCCACTCTTCACCCTCATTTTTTTTTCTTTTTGTCCGTTGTGGGGCCTGAACTCTGGGCCTGGGTGCTGTCCCTCAGCTCTTCAGCTCAAGGCTAGCACTCTACCACTTGAGCCACAGCGCCACTTCCGGCTTTTTTTGCTTATGTGGTGCTGAGGAATCAAACCCAGGGCCTCATGCATGCAAGGCAAGCGCTCTACCACTGAGCCACCTTCCCAGCCCCTGCCCTCATTTCTTTGTCTATTGAAACCTGTAGCTTATGTCTATTCCTGCAAGACAGTGAAGATGAATTGAAGAGCTGTCTTCCCATGGCTGTCTGTACCACACAATAAATCTCATTTCTCTGCCTGTCACCATGTCTCTATTTGGTGTAGGGCGGCAAATGGCTGGATCTGACATGCAGAAGCCTAGGAGTTGGTACATGGGGTCAAAATTCCCAAGGACAGAGATCATGTATGTCTTGTGAATGGGGATGTTTTGAGCAAACCTCTCATTCAACTGCACCAACGAAGACTCGGCGAGCCTTTGTTTTCTCGCTCT
Source organism: Dipodomys merriami (assembly GCF_024711535.1). Taxonomy (NCBI): domain Eukaryota; kingdom Metazoa; phylum Chordata; class Mammalia; order Rodentia; family Heteromyidae; genus Dipodomys; species Dipodomys merriami. Next base: position 9,288,377 of record NW_027204270.1, read on the forward strand.
GGGAGAGGGCTACGGAGCAGGAAGCTCAGGACTGAGACGGGGCTTCTGGAAGTACTTTGGGTCCTGCGCTCTTTTCGTCTTATTCCTATACATACCCTGAAGTATAGTTCTTGCTCTGATTCCACAATGGCTGCAGATTCCAAAACATGGGCACCGGACCCGCATTTCTGGCAGGCAGAAGGGAAGTTAGGTAGCAGATGAACTCATGAATAGAATCTGTACCTTTTCAAACAGGAAAACTGTAGGCTTCTTAGAAGTACGTAATAACTTTGACTGTTAGTCAAAGCATACATAGTGCTTGGTCTTGCTTTTTATTTTTAACTTCTAGTAGGGGCAGGGCCATTCCTTGGGTTGGTTAGTGGTTGTTGTTGTTTTTATTATTAGATAAAAATCCCCTATCTGGGGGAAAGACCCTACAAAGTAATTCTTACTATGGTGTTCATGGCAGGTGCTAAACCACTTTCATGGGGGCCTGACCAAATGAGGTTCTTTCCAGAACACACCACCACCACCACCACCACTATCACCAATCAGAGGTCAAGGCCTGGATTCCTGCAGCAGGTCAGGGGAGGAAAGCAGGGTCCTGAGGCCCTGGGCTCAGCTCCACCATCACAGTCACTGCTACCATTAATCCCCACCTTTGTCCCCTGCATGGAGCTGGGGGCAACTCTCCCAGGAGAGGGGTTAACTGTAGGTGAAAACAATCAGAGCGATCCTCACAAGCTCTCCCATTGTGGACCACTTCTGTGACCCAGGCCTAGTCATTCCGCATTAATCGACAGGACACAGGACTCCCCCCCTGGCTGCTGAAGTAGAAATATGGCAGAGTTCTGGGTTTTATTTTTGCCTCTGGGCACATGGTTGGAGAAAGAGCTTCCAGTGATGTTCTTGTAGCTTCAGAGAGAAGCTTCAAGTCCGTCTGCCTTTGAGGAAACAGAGTGATCAGTTCAAATTTCATTCACCATGGCAGCCCATGACAGAGCAGGATAGTTCAGGCTTTCTCAGCATCCAAGAGGATGGGAGTTTTAGGAGACAGAATCATTGCTCATTAGTAAATCTTTAGAAGATTCCACTATCAGATACCACATTTGCAATGACAACTCCAGAAGCAGATTTGAACCTGTGCTCTGTGAAAACACTTTCTCCTCGTCTCAGGGAGTTTGGAAGGTCTGAGTTTTGCAGGGTTCCAATGACCCTTAAACACGAGGTCAGGTAAGCTAGCAGCAGGCCATTTGAAATGGGAAAGGGCAGAGTATGAGCAGGGAGCTTGGGTTATCAGCATGTACCTGGCCTTAGGTAATTCTCACATGAGGTGAGCATTATCATAACCCCCATTTTGTGCAGGAAGAAACTGGAAGTTCAGAGACGTTCACGGCTTACCCAGGTTCCCATAACCAGGAAGCCAAGAGCTACATGTGGATGGGACTGTGTGTGTGTGTGTGTGTGTGTGTGTGTGTGTGTGTGTGTGTGTGTGTGTGTGTGTGTGTGTGTGTGTGTGTGTGTGTGTGTGTGTGTATGTGTGTGTGTGTGGTGGGTTCTGCATCAGGGGGCCTGGGTTGCACAGGGGACTCTGCTAAGCAGTTGTGTTGGTTTCTATGGCTGCATGACAAATCATTACAAACACCACAAATTTGTTATCTTCCAGTCTGGAGGCTGAAGGTCCAAACTGGGTTCCCCTGAGCTAAAATCAACATGCCGTACCCCCTAGGAGAAAAATCTCTTCCCTTGTCTTCTCTGGCTTCTAGAAGGTACCTGTATGGCTACCCATGATTTCCTCTGTCCTCAGGGTCAGCGGTGTGGCACCTTCTGATCTCCCTGTGGCTCTGAGATTCCTGCCTCCCCCTTTCACTTGTGAGGACCTGTTTGATTCCTCTGGGCTACCCAGATAATCCCAGGCAGTCTCATCTCAAGATCCTTAATTTAATCATAGCTGTAGTGCACACATGGAGTTAGGAGGTATGTGGGGGGGGGGTTGGGAGAGGGAGGTGCTTTATTTATCTGTTTGTTGGTTGTGGGGCTTGAACTCTGGGCCTAGGCGCTGTCCCTCAGCTCTTCAGTTTAAGGAGAGTGCTCTACCCCTTGAGCCACAGCACCACTTCTGATTTTCTTGTGGTTACTTGGAGATAAGAGTCTCACAGGCTTTCCTGCCTGTGCTGGCTTTGAACTGCAATCTTCAGATCTCAGCTTCCTGAGTAGCTAGGATTAATTGCATGAGCCAGCGTCACCCAGCAGAGTCTTGACTTTTTTTTTTTTTTTTTGGTCTGGTCGTGGGGCCTGAACTCTGGGCCTGGGTGCTGTCCCTCAGCTCTTCAGCTCAAGGCTAGCACTCTACCACTTGAGCCACAGCACCACTTCCGGCTTTTTTCTTTTTGCTTATGTGGTGCTGAGGAATCGAACCCAGGGCCTCAAGCATGCAAGGCAAGTGCTCTACCACTGAGCCACCTTCCCAGCCCGAGTCTTGACTTTCGAGAGAACACTTCTCTCCTCCCCAGGACGACTGGTGGGGAGAAAAGCATAGAAGGTGAGGTTTGCCTTCCCCAGGGACCTGCAGCCAGGGGAAACTGGGGACCTAGCAAGAAGATTCCATTAGACTCCAGTGGGGGGTGGGGAGGCAGTGCCTTGGGAGGGAGGATGCGTCTTTGTGATCAGCCTGGGACTCAGGCCCCTACAGATCAGGGTTAGATCCAAGCTCTGCCTCCTTTGGGTGGCAGTCTGAGTGTGGTTGAGCAGAGGCTGGGAAGGAGGAAACAGATGGCATCATGTGACCTGATTTTATCTCTGTGGGCAAACTCCTGCCCTTTCATTTCGCAACTATGGAAACAACAGCTCAGAGACATAAAGCACTCTTCCAGAGATCACACAGCTACTGAGCAGGGGCTGGGATTCTCCCCGGCGCTGGGATTCCCAAGGCAAGGAAGGATTCTCATCTCACCCCAATGGCTGCCTGCTACCCATGTGTGGGCATCCCACACAGGTGTGTGTGGGCCACATGCGTTTCCTACTGTTTTCTCTGTATCAGTGGCAGGGTGCTTCAGTTTACATGCATCTGTTTGAAAATGGAAATGGAAGACCGTAGCATGCATGGACTAGTTGTGTCTTTATAATGCGCACAAAACTGAATTTATCAACATATAAGTGAAGATCATACAGAATTATGACACACATACTGTCAATGCATTTGCCCCTCTTTGGAATTGGCTGTACAGCTGTTCATACCAAGTCAGAATGTGGCCTCCGAACCTTCCCGGGCTTCTGTTCTCATTTGCAGGTCCTCTGGCCTGGCTGCTTCTCTTGTTGCTTTGGCTGTCCAGCCAGAACTCATCCCACCAGTCTACAGTCACTGCCCTCTATCACGGTGATGATGTCAGGTCTCACTCAGCAAAGCCTATGGAGGAAAAGAAACAGTCTTGAAAATGAAGTTGGAAAGGGCCTGGTTGGGTCTCCCCAGAGCCCCAGGTTTAATCTCATTGGCAAACAGACAAGGGCTTGATCAAGTCAAGTTTTATAGGTCCCATGTGTCGGCCTCTAGCTGGGTAGGAGGGGCTTAGAGACACTTTATAACCTCTCTTGGAGCAGAAATGATGGGCAGCTGTGGTGGCCAAACACCATGATGTTATGGGAGGTGGGTCTTCACTCTATGATGTCATAGGAGGCGGGGTTTCACTGCTCTGGCTTTGCTGGCTGCCAGAAGCTGTATGTTACAAGCAAAGTTAGTTGTCTTTGGGACAGAGTAGGGCTTCTCCTAGGTGTATTGTACACACTCGCTGTTTCCTTTCTTCGCTATAATATGGGCAAATGATCATCTGAGGAGGGAATGAAGGTCCCAGGGTAGCTTTACTCAGTAGTTGAGGTTTATTCATTCCAATTTCCCCCAAAGGTGAAGAAGAAAAAAATGCTTGATTTCATGCCTGGTGCTGGGGCTTTGAGCCTGAAGCGGAGGTGGTCCGGCTGAGGGTCTCCCTGATTGTCCTTTGAGTTTCCAATCAGCAGGAGGAAGAGGCTGGCCTCGGCCTGGGGCACCGCTCACGGCCTCGCTAGGTGACTCTTCTGTACTGGTGTGGGAGGCTGCAGCCTTTTCGGTGCCCGGGGAGAACCCCGGCTTCCCCAGGCTGGGGGCAGAGAGGGCAGAGATTGCCAGCTCCAGGGCCCCTGCTAGAACCAGCCAGTCCCCCTTCAGACACCCATTCCTTGGACTAGCTAGGTGACTGTGGACATGTCATTTATTCCCATGTCTCAGTTTCTCCATCTGTGAAGCGGGACGTGAGTAGCACTTCTCTCAAAAGATGGCAATGAGGAGCAAAAGGTTAACCCAGAGGCTTAGGCCCATAGGAACGACATCCTGGACAATAGCTGATGTGTGTTTGTGTGTGTGTGTGTGTGTGGTGTGTGTGTGTGTGTGTGTGTGTGTGTGTGTGTGTGGTGTGTGTGTGTGTGTGTGTGGTGTGTGTGTGTGTGTAACTGGGGCTTGAACTTGGGACCTCACATTCTTAGCTTTTTTAATCAAGGCTTTTTCTTTTTCTTTTTTTCCACTTCCGGCTTTTTGGTGGTTAATTGGAGATAAGAGTCCTACAGCCTTTTCTGCCTGGGCTGGCTTCGAACCCTGATCCTCAGATCGCAGCCTCCTGAGTAGCCAGGATTACAGGCCTGAGCTACCAGGGCCCCTAACAATCATTATTCTTGCAATTAGACAGATCTGGGTTTGAATCTTGCCCAGAGGAATAAATCCTGTGTGGTTTGAGTGATCAGATGCCTTGACTTCTCTGGGCCTCTGCTTCTGTATCTGGAAATGAGCTTGGTCACTGCCCAGGCTTCTGCGGGTACGGTGAGGAAGTAGGGTGTGTGAAACTGCTTAGTCCAGGTCTGGTGCCGGGTGGTGGCCCAGGGGACCGGGTCTGCTCCCCCAGGGCCCCCTGGAGTCTGGCCCTCCCTCCGCCTCTCCCGAGGCGCTCCTCAGCCCCTCCTTGGCAGCTGCCCCGCCCTAGTTATGAAGCCCTGGCTGCTGCTGTCTGAGGGCAGGGCGGAAGTGAGGCGGGCTCCTTGAAGCTTCCCCTTTCCTGCCCCCGGCTCCTTCCCTCACAGCGACTCTGAGAAGAAGGGGATCATGGCCCCCCGAGCCGCCCTTGTCCGCCAGACCTGCTGTTGTTTCAATGTCCGGATTGCCACCTGGGCCCTGGCCATCTATCATGTGGTAAGTGCAAGCTGTGGGAGGTCCTGTCCATGTGCGTGTGTGTCTGTGCATGCGTGGGTGTGCGTGTTGACCTTTGACCTACTATTGGTCCCCTCTGGCAGGAGGGCTGCTATCTGCCATCTTTTTGTGGGACTCCAGGACAAAGCTTTTCTTACCCCAGGCTTCAGATGGAGGAATGGCAGTTTTGGGTGCTCTGTGTGTACAGCCTGCAGGAAGAAACTGCATTGGAGGCTGAGATCGGGGATGGTAGGGAGGACATAGCCTGGGACCCCAAACTCCGGGCTGAGAGATCCATCACAGGCCTGGATTCGAGTAGTCTCCCTCCTGTTTCCAGAAAGAGCTGAGGAGCTGAGGGCGGTCATTCCCAGCTCAGCCAAACCATTGTGGCCTAAGGACACTCTAGACCATGTGCAGATAAGAGACCAGGGCTCTTCTTCAGAACTTGCTGGACACCGCTCGCCCAGCAGAAGTCCAGTCTCCAGTCACCTCACAGTGGCACTCTGGGCAACTCACAAGCCTGCGGGACAGAGCTTCCCCCGTGAGTGCTAGCTGAAGCCAGGGTCTCTGTTCTGTCCCATCCGGATTTGTGCCCAACCCCCATATCCTGGCCACACCAGCTCCCCCAGGTCCAGACACCTTCCTGCTTTGCTTTGGTGACTCCGGGGCCTGGGGTGAGCAGCCGGTGACTCATGGACCTGGAAGAGCTTCCTCAAAATTAGTCTCAAGCGGAGGCCAGCGGTGGGTTGCAAGGACCTGGCTGCATCTGCTTCCAGTCGAACAGGGCAGTAGCAAGCGTGGCCGAGTGGATAGCCTCGCCGTGGGTAGCACCCGGCCTCTGCAGCTCGCCTCCTGGCTTCCCTGCTCCTGGGCTGTGCAGGTGGCATGACTTGCTTCACCTCTCTGAGTCTCTCTTGTCACCTCAGCAGTGGTGATGAGAATTGCTGCGTGGTGGGGTTGCTGTGCGGAAGGAGGGATTGGATATATCCACCGAGGAAAGCCTGGCTCAGTGGAGAGCTTTCCTGTGAATGAGGCCCCAGGTGGCTCGTGGGCGAGGAGTCACCTGTCAGACACGGAGTTTGTCCTGTTTGGCTCCTGTCCCGACACCCTGGCTGTGCCCACATGGAGACTTCAAGGCCTTCAGTCTGAAACTGCAAGTGTGTGTGTGTGTGTGTGTGTGTGTGTGTGTGTATGCGCGTGCGTGTGCACTTGAACCCATGGCCAGGGCTCTGTCCCTTAGCTTTTCTTGCGTAAGGCTGGGCTGGTGCTCTACCTCTTGAGCCATTCCAGCTTTTTGGTGGTTCATTGGTGGTAAGAGTCTCACAGACTTTCCTGCCCTGGCTGGCTTTGATCTGCGATCCTCAGATCTCAGCCTCCCGAGTGGCTGAAATTACAGGTGGGAGCCTCCTGTGCCTGGCTTGGGACTACAACATTCTCGCAGGACAGCGAGGTGTGCAGAGCCCCGGGTCCCTACCCCCGCGCTGCCACTGGTGGCCTGCGGGGCCTCCAGCAAGCCTGTCTCCCAGCCAGTGTCCCTTTGGAGGTAAGGGACCGGGTCCTGGCTCAGAGATTCCCGCTCTGATGCCTCCGGGGTCCACTTAGGTTGGCCAGTGGCTCTGGGGGCCGAGGGGCCTGTGGTGGCCAGGAGTCTTTGCCTGCCTCTCTCGTGGCTGCTCTCCATTTCCCCTGAGTGTCACCATGATGGCCGTGGGCACGGTGGCTCTGTCGCCTTTCAGAGAATCTGCAAGCAGTCTTCTGAGACCCTTCTGCTGATGAGTTAGTGCTGGTGATGGATGCTAGTTTCGAATAAAATGAAGGGTTTTTGGGGATCACACTATCTAATCCTGTCTCCTGTAAATGGTTTTGGGGTGTCCAGTCCCCATCTACAGAACTGTGTGTGGGCAAAGTGATCAGGGAAGACTTCCTGGAAGGTGGTGCCTTTGGCAGGAGGGGCAGGGAGGGCTTGGTTGTAGGCAGTGTGGATGGGAGGAAGAAAGAGGCACACAGGTGTGTGTGTGTGTGTGTACACACACGCACGCATGTGTATGCAACTCTCTAGCTTATCCTTCAGATGTCCTGGCAAGAAGGCTGTGTCCTTCCCAGAAAGAGCAGGGCTGGGGGCTTTCCTGCAGCCCAGCAGGCGGGCAACAGGTGTGCTGACAGAGCCTTGAACATCTGGCTGGAGGAAGAGAAGCCGCTGTCCAGATGTGCCAGTCGCCTGTGCTGGCGTCATCTGGAGCCAGCCAGGGGTAACCAGGGTGTACGTTGGGAGCTATTTGTGGACTTGGCCCCTCAGGGGAGGGTTAAATTGGGCCACGAACGTCCTGAGACAGCACCCCGCTTCACTGATCGCGGAGTTGTGGGGTGCTGTGATGGGAAGATGGTTTTGTGCATGGTGCGGTCCTGGGCCTCCTGCAGGGAGCACACTGTTGGGATGTAGCCGGGTCTCTGTAGAGGATGCTCGGGGAGCCTGGTGCACACGCACGCACACCCAGGGAGGCAGAGGACTTTCTTTAGTAATCTCACAGCTCCAAAGTCAGCGCCGGAGGTGGGGACCTCTTTGCCTAGAACTCTGTCCCTCCCTGACCTCTTCTCCCCTGAGTTCCTGGAATCTCACCATCGGAAGTGCAATCCACATCACACCTGCTTGATCTAAAAACCCACACAGACATCCACTGTGTGCAGACAGAATGCGTCAGTCGCCGCTCGATGCGTGTCAAGGCAGGCTGTGGATTTGGAAAGTCCTCCTTTCTTCCCGCTTGTTTCTTGCTTCCCTCCTACCGCCCCCCCTCCTGCCCTCTCTTTTTCCCTCCCTCCCTTTATTGGTATTGGGATTGGAACTCAAGGCCCTGCACTCTGGCTCAGCCTACTTGCTTTGCTGTGACGACACCACACGAGCCACTTCTCTAGCCTAGGTTTTTGCTGCTTATTTTGGAGATGGAGTCTGGCAGCCTTTTCTGCTTGGGCTGGCTTTGAACCTCAGGCCTCTGGATCTCAACCTCCCAAGTAGTTAGGACCACAGACATGGGCCATGGCTGCCAGGCTGCGATCTCTATTTCCTCCTTGGTACTGGATGTGTGTACAATGTCTTAAGAGTGTCTATTTCACCTTCCAGGCAGCGTTTTGATTTGCAGAAGACGGGAACACGGTTCAGGGCACTCTGTGCGTCTGACCCGGGGTTCCTAGAGCCGAGGCCTCCTATGGGTGTGGTATGTTTGTCCCAGTGGCCACCGATGCTGACGTGCTGGTGTTAAGTAGTCTGTGTCTATCCAGTGTTTGTCTTGTCTCCTTAAGTGCTCGGGAACCCCTGGGCTGGAACAGCTTCTGACTCTCTTTGCTCTCTGTGCCCTTGACCTTGGTTTTGGGAGTGTTTTACACACACACACACACACACACACACACACACACACACACACACACACACACACGTTCAAGGCGTCTCCCTTGTAGGAATCCCTTCTCATCTTTCTCACGCTGCAGTCTTGGGAAGGAAGCCACTCTGCACAGCCCACCACAGGGCTGGGGATTAGGCTTGGCCTCCCTGCGGGCGACGCAGCTGTAGATGTTACTGGGGACCCCTCCCTGGAGGCCGTCCATTCGCCCCATTTCTCACATAGGCCAGCAATGATCATAGGACGCAGTGGGGACTCACACTGTTCATTTTATACCAAGTTACCACCTGCCCAGTGCTGCTGTAACTTGGTCAATGCACTCATCACAGTGTGTGTGTGTGTGTGTGTGTGTGTGTGTATGTGTGTGTGTGTGGAGTGTATGTTCACATACCAGGGCTCAGACTTGGCTTCTTGTTCTCACTCAGCTTTTTTTGCTCAGGGCTGGGGCTTACTTGAGCCACATTTCCAATCCAAATGCAGTTATTTTATTTTATTTTTGGTTTTTTGGTTCTGGGGCTTGAACTCAGGGCCTGGGTGCTGGCTTTGGGCCTCTTTGTGCTCAAGGCTAACAATCTACCACTTGAGCCACAGCACCACTTCCGGCTTTTTCTGAGTCGTTCATTGGAGATAAGGGTCTCCTCGACTTTCCTGCCCCGCCTGGCTTTGAACAGTGACCCTCAGAGCTCAGCCTACTGAGTAGCTGAGGGATGACAGGCGTGAGCCACCAGTGCCCAGCCCAAATGCACTAATTTCTACAGCCGGGCATCCCGTGTTGTTTATGGAGGGAGCCCACGGGCTGTAGCTCTGTCCCCAGCTGCCCAGATGACCACCCTGGCCGGGGAGACAGTCCCCGCTGCCCCAACCTCTGGGTGAATGACGGTGGGTGATAATGCTGGCTGGGGGGGGAGGGGCAGACACAGGTGGGTGGGGCAGGGCAGGGCGGGGCTGGGACGGGCAGGACGCAGCGCGGAGCTTTGCAGCCTGAGGTCTCTCAGGCTGGCACTGTGGGGGAGGCAGGCGCTGGCTTTCCAACCACAAGCTGACATCTTCCACCTGTGGGTAAAGGCTGATGTTACCATCACTGGCAAAATGGAGAGCGGTGAGGATGGTAACAGAACGGCCCAGCCCGGGCGGCTGAGCGTCCAGAGGAGAGACCAGAGCTAGCAGAAGCTCTGTGACAATGGTGATGACAGGCTTGTCATGTTGACGGGGAGGAATCTGTGCTCTGGAGATAAACAGGAAGCAGAGGTTTGGGGAGCTGCTTGAGGGGTAGATATTGCACAAGAAGAAGCTAACCAGGCTGCGCTCCATGTCTGGAGCTCAGCTCTGAGCTCACAAATGTCTGTCCACAAAGAGGCTATTGCTGGGATTGCCCTGGGATCGGCCTTCGGGATGACTTGTCTCCCTGTTGTCTGTCCTGGTGTGTGTGTGTGTGTGTGTGTGTGTGTGTGTGTGTGTGTGTGTGTGTGTGTGTGTGTGTGTGTGTGTGTGTGTGTGTGTGTGTGTGTGTGTGTGTGTGTGTGTGTGACAGGACTTCCTGTGCTGCAAGGTGATAAACCGTGTCAAGTATCATCAGCTGGGCTCTGCTGCACCCAGGGCCTTTGCACGAGTCACTGCTGCTCTTGATGGCCTCTGGCCAGTGCTGTCTGCTCTTCCCCAGCCCCAGCCACCCCTCCCACCCCCTCCTCAACTGTTACCATTTTCCAGGGGCCTCCCGTGGGCTGCTCTGAGCCCATGGGTCACCGCAAACCTCTTCACTGGAGACACACGCCTGTTCTTCCATGTGCCCCTCATGAAGTCACCTGCCCCCATTGCCTGCTGGGAAAAGGCTCCTGCCACACTGTTTCTGCTCAGCAGCTTCCCTGAGCCCCACCCTGGATGCCCAGTTCCCCTCTGTCCCTGAAGCCTGCCTGCTGATCCCTGTGTGTTGTGTCAGGTCTGGCCTGAGTCATCTTCATAACCACCAGGCCCTGCCAGTCAGTCTCTAGGCTACGTTTTGTGTGTGTGTGTGGGGCTGGTCTTGGGGCTTGTACTCAGGGCCCAGGGGCTGTCTCTGAGCTTTTTTGCTTTTCTCTTCTACCCCTTGAGCCACAGCTCTACTTCTGGCTTTTTTAAAACTGGAGATAAGGGTCTCACGGACTTTCCTGCCTGGGCCGGCTTCAAGCTGTGATACTCAGATCTCAGTCTCCTGAGCAGCTAGGATGACAGCCCCGGGCTGTCATCTGCAAATTCATCATTTACCCGTAGCAATGTGTAGATACCCCTACATGCGGGTGGCGATGGATGCTCGGAAAATGAATACACCCTGGAGCCTCTACCTGTTACGAAACTGGCCAGGCCAGGCTCCAGTGGCTCACATCTATCATCCTAGCTACTCAAGAGGCTGAGATCTAAGGATTGCAGTTCAGAGCCAGCCTGAGAAAGTCTACAATTAACCACTTAACAGCTAGAAATGGAGGTGTGGCCCAAGTGGTAGAGTGCCAGCCTTGAGTGAAACAAACCTAAGGGACACTGTCCAGGCCCTGAGACGAAGCCCCAGTATTGGCACAGAAGGGGGAGATGGGGAAGGAAGAAAGAAAGGGAACGAAATTGGACAGGATCTGCCCCGGGCCCTTCGTACCTCCTCCTGATCACTGCCCTGCCCTGTAACTTCAACCCCTGTTGGTGTCGCGTGGAGCTCTCCCGAAGTCCCAGCACCCTGCTTCCAATCTGCATAGTATGCCACAGTGTCTTCCTGGAAGAAGCTGGTCCATGTCCCTGAGGGAGGAAGCTGGGGTTATTTCCATTTGAGGCTGTGACAGAGGGAGGTATGTGGCTGTTGGGATATGTCTGGGGTCCTCATCCATTGAGAAGATGGGGAAACTGAGGCACAGGAAGAACTAGCCTGCTGAGAGCCACCCAGGGCTTCCACAGCCTCAGCTGGAGCCCCCGAGCCCTGCAGACCCCAGGCCACCCCGCCAGGGACACAGGGCCGGGGTGGGGCACCATGGTCCGTCCACCTGCCCAGTGCCGCCTCCACCTCCTGCAGCCCTCCAGCTGCCATGACTTCCTGGTCCCCCACATGCTCCCCTCCCTTCCCGTGTCTACCCCTTTCTCTCGGTGTGGTCTGCAGGGTCGCTGGAGAACGAAATAGAACTTTGCCTGGCCTCTGCCACTTCCTCCAGCCCTCGGCTTAGAGGGGAAAGCAAGGGGAACCAAAACAAGCCACAGAGGGAAGAGGAGGAAAAGCAGAACAGAGAGGCTCGGACAGGGGGAGGGTGGAGCGGCAGGCGGCCTGCGGTGTGAGATGGTGCCCGGAGCTGGCTCCGGCTGCCCCCCGTCTTGCTGTGTGATCCTGAGCTGCTAGCTCTTCTCTGGGCCTCCCTTCCCCACGGGTAACAGCTCCCTCAGGGACCCAAACACACTTGGGCCAGTGCATGGGCCGTTTCCATTTCTTGCTACTTTTTCCTCTTTTGGAAAACTCCTACTTAGCCTTCAAAGCCTCACTCAAAAGCTTGTTGGTGAAATCTTCTCAGCATCTGCTGCATAGCAGTGATCTCTCCCCAGTTGCCCCCACGGTGACTGTGAACACACTGTCCATACCTTGGGTTCTGCAGGTCTCAGTGGACAGTTCGTGCAGACAGAGCGCTGACCGTGGCAGATACTGAGGTTGCCCTGCCGTGGGCTGGCTGTGTGTGTGTGTGGAGCGTCTGCTTCCTCACAGCAGCCTGGGAGGGACCTGAGACGGGAGAGATCAGTGGCTTTACTCAGTGTGCGCTGATTGAACTCAGGGCCTGGGCACTGTCCCTGAGCCTCTCTGTGCTCAAGGCTAGCACTCTACCACTTGAGCCACAGTACCACTTCTGGCTTTTTCTGAGTAGTTGATTGGAGATAAGAGTCTCACGGACTTTTCTGTCCTGACTGGCTTTGAACTGTGATCCTCAGATCTCAGCCTCCTGAGTGTGAGCCACTGGTGCCTGACTTAACAACTAGCTTTTACAAAAACATCGTGTGTGTGTGTGTGTGTGTGTGTGTGTGTGTATGTCTGTGTCTGTGTGTCTGTGTGTGTGTGTGTGTATGTGAGAGAGAGACAGACAGAGACAGACAGAGAGACACAGAGAGACAGTGAGTGCTGGGGCTTGAATTCAGGGCATCACACTCTGGATTGGCTTTTTCATGCATGGCTGGTGCGCTACTCTTTGAGCCATGTCTCCAGTCTGTCATTTTGCTAGTTAATTGGAGATGGAGTCTCTCCGATTTGTCTGCGCAGGCTGGCTTTGAACCTCGGTGCTCAGCCTCCTGGGGAGCTAGGACCACAGGTGTGAGCCACGGGCACCTGGCTCACCTCCACACAGCCTCCCAGCCGCACCGGCCATGAGCCGGAGGGGCCTGATGCTGGGCCCGAGCTGGATGGGGGATGGAGGTTATCTGTCTGCAGTAGGTTCAAAAGCCCAGTGCCCATCACAGGCTGGCATGGGACCCTAGGACCATGTGAAGGTGGAGACTAGAAATCCAGCCCCTTGTGCTCCCTGGAGGGTCCTCTGGTGACAGAAGGCTCACCCTAAACCTTGCAGGATTTCTGCCCCACTGGCCTTGCTTGGTTTAATGACTCCTAGTACAAATGAAGGGGGCTGTCCTGCCCCAGGGAGCAGCCCGGCCCTGAGCGGAGCCCAGAGCCCAGAGCGGAGGTACCAAGGCTCCATTGTAGCAGCCATGTGACCCAGGCCTACTTCATTCTCAGCCTCTGTTTCCTGGGCTGTGACCTGGGCTGAGAGGCCTGGCCAGCGGGGCTTGGAGCAGTTGAGGGCAGCATGGCTGTTCAGGAGCAGGTCTGAGCAAGTCAATGCTACTTCATCTGCCTTCCCTACCCCCCTCTTTTTTTTTCTTTTGCTGGTTCTGGGGCTTGAACTCAGGGCCTGTGTGCTATCCCTGAGCTTTTATATTCAATACTATCACTCGACCACTTTGCTCTACAGCTCCATTTCCAGCTTTTTGGTAGTTCATGGGAGATAAGAATCGCAGATTTGTCTGCGTGTGGCTCTGTCTACCTGTCACCATACACAAGCGGGGCAGGGGAAGGAGTCCAGCCAGCAGTGAGAGACCCTCCCACCTCCAACCCTGAGCTTGAATGATTTAGTAGCTCCTCCTGAGAGCCGGTGTGGCCCTGTGTCTGTCAGCTCATCAGCTGGTCATGGCTGACTTACTTTATGAGCCCCATGGGACGGATGGGGAACCCGAGGCCTGGAGACGTCCACCTGTGAAAGGTACCTGTTGATCTACGAGGCCTGCGGCCCTGAGTGTTCCATCCTCGCCCCAGTCTTGAACAATACCACGGGAGTGGCGTGGGAGCCCCGCTGACCCATCTCTGTTCTCCCCAGATCATGAGCATCTTGCTGTTCATCGAGCACTCGGTGGAGGTGGCCCATGGCAAAGGCTCCTGCAGGTTCTCCAAGACTCTGTATCTCAGGATCGGTAGGTGTGGGACAGCCTAGCCTCTCCCTGGCTGGGGAGGCGGGCAGGGCCTGGCCAGGGCAGATGGGCTGGGAAGTGGAGCCCTTCCCTTCCCTTCCTCATGGGAAAACCTCATCCCTGTCCCTCCTGGAGGCAAGAGGGCTCCAGGGGGCTGGAGCTGAGGTTGGCACTTCAAAAGCTGCCATCCCCGAGTGCTGCCCAAGCCTGCCACTTCTGCCAGCAAACCTCCTTTCTGGGGACTCAGGCCCCGCAGGCTGCCTGTAGCCCCACACCCCGCCATCTCTGCTCCCCAATCCAGCCATCTCCCCCTCCCCATGGCTTGTGGCTGGCTCCTTGTCACCTGCAGGCCTCTCTGGCTAAGGTAGGCCGGAGGTCACTCCAGCTACACTCTGAGTCTTGTTATCTGACGTGCTCTGTTCCCTGTGCTGATCCTGCCCCGAGACTGGCTGTGACCTGAGGGCAGGGTCCGGGGCTCCCCTGTCTACTCTCAAGTCTCCATGCCAGCCGTTCCCAAAGTGTGGTCCTGGCAGCCCAGCTGGGGTCCCCAGGGGCACCCCGAGCCCTCATCACGCTCCCCTGCCTTCCAGCCAATGTGATCTCCAGCTTCCTGCTCATCCTGATGCTGTTCCTCATTAGCCTGAGTCTGCTGATCGGCGTGGTCAAGGTGAGGCCTGCGGTGGCCCAGGAGGGGGGTGGGGGGGGAGCCAGGGGCCCCCAGCTGCCCTCCTGCCCCTCCTATAGGAAGCCAAGAGCCCCTTCCACACCTAGAGACCAACATACTTCCTCTGGGAGGAGCTTTCTCTCCCCACAGGACTCCCTTCCCCAATCTAATGGCCAGAGTTCCCTGTTAAAACATGGGGGACTCTGATGGCTTGTACCCTCTTATCCCACGAGGAAGGATAGCTTTGGGGACAGGGGCCAAGGCTGGGTTTTGTAACCAGCACCAGGAGCCAAAGAAACAGAACACGGAGACGCCGCTGGGCGCCGGAGACTCATGCCTGTCATCTTCACTACTCAGGAGGCTGGGCAGGAAAGTCTGTGAGACTCTCATCTGGGACTCAGGTGGTGGAGCACTTGCCTTGAGCAAGAAAGCTAAAGGAAAGCAGAGAGAGAGAGAGAGAGAGAGAGAGAGAGAGAGAGAGAGAGAGAGAGAGAGAGAGAGAGGAGCAAGCAGGCATACTCTGGAAATCCCAGGGCCTGGGAAGATGAAGCCCTGGAGAGACAGTGACCAGAGGCTGTCTGACGTCCTCTCTGTCCCCTCCTCCCTGTAATGGGACACAAAGCCCTTGCTTGTGGGGATCTCAGGGATAAGTTGAGGATGGGATGGTTTCCCAGACACTAAGACTTCTCCCAGCTGTCCCCAGGTGGGCACGTGGGCCCGGGCAGGCCAGGCAGCTGGCTTGGGAGGGAAGGGGGCGCACAGGGACTTAGGGTTCGTGCCAGGGACCCCCTGACGGTGCAGGGCCTACCTTGCAGAGCCGGGAAAGGTGCCTGCTGCCCTTCCTATCCCTACAAGTCATGGACTTCCTGCTCTGCTTGCTCACACTGCTGGGCTCCTACATCGAGCTGCCTGCCTATCTCAAGTTCGTCTCCCGGACCCAGCCGGTGAGTTTCCAGCCCCACATCTGGCGTGGGAAGGGGTGGGGTTCAGGCTGCTGAGGGCAGGGGCCCCCCCCGTTCCTTGGAGATGTCCTGAGCTCCCTCACACCACCAGGCCTCCTGTGGAGGCCTCGGAAGACATCCTATAGATGTGGACTGGGAGGGAAGCGTGGAGTGAGTCTCACCACAGGCCGGGCCACCAGCCCTTGTCCAGCCACAGCCCCAATCTTTCCCCTCCTTGGGAAGCAAGATGAAGAATGACAAAGATGACGTCATCTGTGGCCACCAATGAGTGTGAAGCACCCCCCGGAGGGCCACCTTGGTGGCTGCAGCTGGTCAATGATGCCCTCTCTCCCAGCCCCCCTGAACTCACTTTGCCCAGGTCCCCTGATGTGTCCCTGAAGACCCCGGCATGCTATCTTGAGGAAGGACTGATGTCCTGGGGTCTGGAGACCTGACTCCAGCCCTGGGCTGCATCAGTCCTGAGGGGACATTTCAGTCCCCTCTCCTTCCTTCTGTATGTTAAGAGGCTCTGGTGTCTCTAGCTGGGCCGCTGAGTGCTGACCTCATTCTCCTTCCTCCTCTCTGTCCTCCAAAGGGCCATTCCAGGGTCCCAATGATGACCTTGAAGCTGATGGACTTTTGCCTGAGCATCCTGACCCTCTTCAGTTCCTACATGGAAGTGCCCACCTATCTCAACTTCAAGTCCATGAACCACATGGTGAGTCTGGGTTAGAGAGAGGTCAGGCCTTTTCACTGGCTGTGTGGCTGTAGGCAAGTTGCTCTACCGCTCTGTGCCTCCAGGCTTTAGGTTGGTTTGGCTGTGAGGGATACAGTGAAGACATTTGTAAGGGTGAGGGAAGCAGTCCAAGAAAAGCAGGAAGCCAGGCAGCGGTGTGGGCATAGGAGCGGCCTGCCTGAGCCCAGAAGGGCCCTGGACCAAAGAAGATTGTTTTCATTCCTGTCTAACAAATCACTCCAAGCATCCTGGCTTAAGTGGACTGAGGCTGTATCGCAGTGTTGTTTTGTTTAGGTAGCTGGTCACTGATCGTTCACACCTGTAATCGTAGCTACTCAGGAGGATGAGATGTGAGGATCCAGGTTTGAAGCCAAGTCCCTAAGGCTCTTTTTTAAAATAAATTTTTTGTTGCCATTTCTGGGGCTTGAACTCAGGGTCAGCTGCATTTGCTCAAAGCTAGCATTCTACCACTTGAGCCACAGCACCACTTCCAGTTTTTTCTATGTATGTGATATTGAGGAATTGAACCCAGGGCTTCACGCATGCTAGGCAAGCACTCTACCACTAAGCCACATTCCCAACCCTTGTTTTTGTTTTTAGATGAAGCCTTGCTAACGTTTTGCCTGGGCCGATCCCAAATCTGCCCCCCCCCCACCTCCCTATCCTCCTCCCCTGTTTCCAAGGCCCAGGAATTTGGGAGTGGCTTGCTGACTTCCTGATTCAGGGCCAGGTCAGAATGGCCATGGAACTGGACTAAGGGCTCCTTGCCCAGCTACTCACACAAGACCCTTCCCCACAGAGGGCTGGCGAGAGGGAGGACATGAAGATCCACCCACCACCTCCTCCATGCCCTTCCTCAGCCCTCGCCCACTCTCAGGAGCAGAGGGCAAGACTTTTCCCCAGAGGTCATCTCATCCAGAGCTGGGCACTGCTGGTCAGGGGGTGTAATCTCCTGACTACTGCAGGATCAGATGGCCGCTGGCAGAAGTCAAGACTGTCCCATTGGTTACAGTACAGTGTCCCCCGGGCAGCCAATACCGCCAGCTGTCACAGTGCCCAGCTTCCCAGAACTAGGACCCCTAGGGCATCAGCTGCATCTCCTTCTTTGAGTCGGGTCATCTTCCCCATGAGGCTGATGGTCACCTCTGCTGGGGGGGCGTGGCTAGAGTTCCTAAGGGCCAGGGGTGGCGTTGATGCAGCCGCCACATCTGTTGCAGAATTATTTCCCGAGACAAGAGGACATGTCTCAGAGCCAGTTTGTCAAAATGATGATCATCTTTTCCATCGCCTTCATCGCGGTTCTCATCCTCAAGGTGAGTGGCCCTCATCCTATGGCTCTGCGAACAGAGGCTGTGGCCCAGCCCCAGGATCCCAAAGCCTCTCTTTAGTCCCTGACCAGCTCTTCCCGACTCCAGGGGGACCCCTGGGGACATCCTGTGTCTGGACTTGGCTTGCAGGGGCCCTTGGATTCAGATGTCAGGGCTCAGTGTATAATACAGGCCAGTGTACTGATCAAGCAGTGCATCTGGGGTAAGATTTGAACACAGACCAGGTTTATCCGAGTCCTTCCCCCCCCACCCCTCCAGTCTCTCTGAAGCCTTGGGGGAGGTCCTCGTTACAGCTATGGGTGATGCTGGGATCTGTGGTCACATGATAGAATTTGGGCGGTGGAAGGAGAAAGGGGCGTGGTCTCATGTTTTTGAGGAGGTCAGACCCACGACCTTTCGGTCCAGCTTCCGGTCCCAGGTTTGAGACATGGAGACACAGTGGTGTGGATTTGAAACAGTGTACCCAATGGAGGGGCCAGGGGGCCATCTCGGGTGGTATACATACACAGAACATTCCTGAAGGCTTCATGGGGAAGACAGCCAGGAGCTGCTGTCCTGTGCTCTCCTGGAAGGCCCCTCCCCCGTCCCTACAGTGATTCCCCTCCCCCAGTCATAGTTCCTGAGACAGGGCTCTCCCTCAGCCCCGATCTGCCTCCCTGGCTGCCCTGGCCTGGACAGATTACCCCATCTTCTGTCCACACACGCTCAACTAGCACTGATCATGTACACACCTGCACACACACTTTGTCTGCACACACCCACACCCACTAATGACAACACACTGCTTTGTAATCGGCCTTAAATGAATGCTGCAGTCAGGGCCTTATTGAATTGGGCCTCTCCCACCATCCTCTCTGACTCAGGGTGGGGAGGGATCCCTCAGGGAGTAAGCTCCCCATCACTGGGATATCAGACAGGATCTGAATGGCTATGACTGGGGGCCTGGAGGAGAACTCAAGTCCCGTAAAGCCCTGGCTGTGTGGCGGCTGAGGACTAGGGGAAGGGCTGGACTGCTCTGGACCTGAGCTGTAGTAGGGAGATCTGAGCAGCAGGGGGGTGAGGGAGGCTCCCCAGAAGGCAGCCGGCATCCACCCCGGGCCGCTGGGGGTAGTGAGCAGGAGCATGGGAAAGGCTCAGCCTGGCCCGGCTCTTCTCCAGGTCTACATGTTCAAGTGCGTGTGGCGATGCTACCAGCTCATCAAGCACATGAACTCGGAGGCCGAGAGGAGCAGCTCCAAGGTGATCTCGAAGGTGAGCCTGCCCACAGGATGAGCCCGGCTCCACCAAACCCTTCCTGGGCCGCTCGGCCCAGGTCCTTTTGTTTTTCCTCGGGACCTCAGTTTCTCATAAGGGTCAGACCAGAAGAAGAGTGTGTGTTTCCGTGTCTAATCATCTAGGATTTATCTGTCCATTCATCCATCTAATTCACCCACACATTCACTCATGCATCATCTATCTGTTATCCGTTCACCCACTTATTTATCCATGTATGTTTCTATCCGCCCATCCATTCATTCTTTTACTCATCCATCCATCCACCGATCTACCCATCTATCCATCTAGCCATCCCATGCATTCATTCATCCACCTATTCATCCATTTACACATCCATCTATCCATTCATCCATGATCCATTCACACATCTAGTCATCCATCCATTTGTCCACCTGTCCATCCCATCCACACACCCTCTCATCTATCCATTTGTCCATTCCTACATCTATCCATTCATCCATGAGCCATTCATCCATCCAGTCATCCATCTAGCCATCCATTTATCCATCCATCATCCACTCATTCATTCATCTGTCATCCATCCATCCATTTATCCATTCATCCATCATCTATTTACTCATGCATCCATTCATCCATCCATTCACCTATCTACCCATCTTCTCATTCAGAATTTACTGCCTCTCTTTTGAATTCATGTCCATTTCTGGGGTGCAGAGAAAACTGAGCTACCACCTTTTCCCTAGAGACTTACGCAGGGCAGACTGAACCCATCAACAGAGCTATGTCTGTAACTCGGTGCAAAGTATGAACCTAGTCCTAGCTATGGGGAACATCAGCGAAGGCTTTCTAGGGGAGGTGGCTTTGGCCTCACCTGGATGGTGAGTGAGATGAGTTTGCTGGGGTGGGGGAGGATGCTTTCTAGACAGAGGACAGGAAAGCACTTGGAAGCTTCTGTTTGGGAAGTGATGGAGGAGAACAACTGTTCCAAAGGATCCCACTTCTCTTCCGCAGAGTGGAGGTTGTATTAGTTTAGACATCCTTGGTCGTAAGTCACAGAAACTTAACTCAGTAAGTTAAGTCCAGGTCAGGCCTCAGGAGTCCTGGCATTAGGATGTGATCTCCACCCTCCAGCCCTTGACTCTGCTTCCTTTAGCTCAGACAGCCCTTCTCCATGGTGACAAAACAGCTGCCCAAACCCCTTAGGCTGACATCCCACCCTTCTTGGTAACTAGAACAGAGAGAAATACATCTGATTGGACCACCACCACCTTCAGCTTCTGTCACTTGCCTGTTCCTAGGCCAGTGATGATCGCCAGGGGCAGGGTGAGGGGGGCAGGGAGTGGGATTCTGTGGATGTGAGGGACGGGAGCGCTGCTTCCGAGAGTATGTGTGCGGAGACCCTTCCTCAGGGAAGATGGCGCTTTGTTACACAAACCTGGCTAGGGAGTTCCCAGGGGGTGGCTGTCACAGAGGTGGAGTTCGAGTTCCTGGACCCCAGGGTGATGCTCAGCCCTCCTCTCCGTCTCTCCCAGGTGGCCCTGCCAACCTACGAGGAAGCCCTGTCTCTGCCCTCCAAGTCTCCAGAGGGGAATCTGGCTCCGCCCCCCTACTCAGAGGTGTGACCAGGCCAGGCCCCAGCCCTGGAGCTGGGAGGGGCCCCGTGCCCCACAGCTGCTGCTTTGCTTTGGTGGGGTGGCCGCCTAGCTAATTACAGGACCATCTGCTGTGCACCCTTCTCCGGCCCACTCACAGTTGGGTCCCCTTCAGCTGAATGGCTCTTCAAAATGCTCAAAAAAAAAAAATCTACTCCAACAGTTGGGCTACTTTTCCATGAGCAATGCTACTTTTCAGATGACAGTTCTGGGTTTTTGGTGAGTTTGGTCAGACAGCCATTGGCTTGATCCATTGAACCAAGCAGCTGAGAAGTAAGCCACACTGATCAGACCAGTAAAATAATTTGGTTAAACAATGAGCAATCCAACCGAGCATTAGGATGAAGCCAGGCGCTGCTGGCTCATGCCTGTAATCCTAATGAATCAGGAGGCTGAGAGCTGAGGGTCACTGTGTGAAGCCAGCCTAGGCAGAAAAGTCTGTGAGACTCTTATCTCCAATGAAACCACCAAAAACAGATCTGTGGCTCTAGTAGTAGAGCCTTGAGCGGAAAAAGCAAAGTGAACATGCAAGTCCTCACGTGCAAGCTCTCTGCAGGAAAAAACCCATCATGATAAAGCTCATTTTGTCCTGCAAACGATTACACCCAACTAACCCAGCCACTGGCCACTCAGTCTGGCTGGTTTAGTGGTCCTGATCGGATTAATTCAAGGGGAACCAAATGGCTGCCCAGTCTCTGCAGGAAATCACGGTTATTTCCATCCCCAGCATCCGCTTTGCACACAAGAGTGTTTGCTAAGAAGCTGTCCTCACCGCTGCCCAGGGCTGGCCAGTGCCTGGCAAGCTCCCTGACTGGGCTACCTCAGCAGCCAGAGCCAGCTGTCCATCCACCCACCTGCCCGGCTGATCACATCTTCTGCCCAAGGATGTGGTCCAGCGAACCTCAGGCTGGACTCCCAACAGGCCGGTGTGTTGGAGCATTCAGTCAGTCAAGGAAACCCTCTGTGGGCCGGTGCAAAGCCTGCTCTAGAGGCTGGTGTTTGGAGGTGTGTGGGGGGTGTGCTCCACCCATCCCCTTCCCCTGACTGCTTCCCTGTGGGCTGGGATCTTCCCTGAGGGGAGTTAAGGCCCCCACACCGGTCTCTAAGTCTGCTGGGGAGCAGAGGCTGCCCACCCCCCGTACCCCATGTCATTGCTTTGTGTATCACTCAAAAATGAGGTTTCAATAAAACAGCAGCAAGCTTGGTTCTGGCTCCTGGGGTGTTACAGGCAGGCCAGGGGTGGCTTCCTCCTTCTACTTCTGTTCCACCCCCTCCCCCCCCCCACCTCCATGGGCTTCTTCAGCCCAGAAACGTCCAGGACCCACGCCCTGCGTGTGAGCGCCGTGCCCTGGCGCTGTGTCGGCTCAGCCTGGCTGACCGTGTGAGTGGCTGCTGTCTTCCAAGTCAGGCTTCAGTCAGCTCCGCTTACCCAGACGGCACCTGCCCAGAGCCAGGGCCTGCCCTTGCTTCTAATTAATCATGGATGGAGGGTGGGCGGGGGTGAGTGGGCAGGTCCACAAACCTTGAGAGCGACCCCACCTCGGGGAGGAGCTGCTCAGCCTTGTCTTGAGTAGTGGGATGCGCAAGCCTGCCCCCACCCCCACCCCATCCCCTCTGGGACAGGAGCTCTGAGGCCAGCGGTGGGGGAGGGGGAGGGAAGGAGGGAAGGCAGGCAGGGGTGTTCAGGCTGTCATTTGCTCACCTTGGCTGATTTTGTCCTGAAAGGTATTCCTGGGAATTCGGGGTAGGGGAGGTACAAGTAACAGAGACCTCAGTGAACCCAGAGTTTTACTCCTAGCCCCTCAAAGTGATCATGGTTCTTAGCTGTCACCGTAAATAAAAAGTCCAGGTACTTTTGGCATCAGGCACGGCCAGATCCAAGACTGAAGTGTCTCAAAAACAGCTCTTGGCTACTCAGGAGGCTGAGATCTGAGAATTGTGTTTCCAAGCCAGCCTGGGCCAGAAACCCAGAAGTGGCACCGTGGCTCTTAAGTGGTAGAGCGCCAGCCTTGGGTGAAAAAGCTCAGGGACAATGCCCAGGCCCTGAGTTCAAGCCCCAGGACTGAGAAAAACAACAGCAGCAGCAGCTGCAGCAACAACAACAAAAATCCCAAACAAAAAAACAAAACAAAATAAAAAAACCCCTCTTTCCTTTGCATTCTCCCGTACCCTGTGTGGCCTTGGATGTCCCCAGTGGGGAGTAGCAGGGCTGGATGGGTTTTAGGACCCTAGGGAGGCTAGTGAAGAGATCCTGCAGGGTAGCAGAGAGGGCTGGGGGTGGAGAGCAGTTGGTTTTTCTTGGGGATGGTCCAGAGATACCAAGTGACCTTCCCAAGCTCACACAGCCATGAACCCCGGCACCATTTTTCTTACCCCGAGTGAAGGTTGTGGAGACAGAGCAGGGCCTTAGTCTATGTGAGCTCTCGGCTTTATGAAGATCATTAGGATGAGCCCCTCCCCAGAAGCCCCCATCAGGGGGAAGAGCAGTGGTGGTAGGAAGAGGAGCAGGGGAGTAAGAGGCTGTGGCGGTGTGCCCTGAGGCCCAAGAGCCCCTGGAACGCTCCCTCCTCCTCCCCCTCTCCTGGCTGCCGGAGCCCCAGTGAGCTGTGTGGCGGGATTGTGCCCTGGTGTTGTGTGTGTGTGTGAAGTCCGCACAGCCCGCCAAGGGAAGCCAGCGGCCATCGGATCTCCGGGGCAGCTCTCCCGGGCCATCAATGCCTCGCTTGAGGCCCAGACAGCCACTCTTTGACAGCTGGGGAGGGGGGTGGGGAGAGGCAGGCCTAGAGGGAAGGGCGGTCGCCCAAGCGAAACAGGCTGCTGGATGGAGAAGCTCAGCCTGTCTCCCGGGGGCCTGTGCTGGTGGCAGATCTGCCCCTCAACCCCTGCCATGTCCACGGATCTCCCGTGGCTTCCTGTGGCTTCCCGTGGCATGTGGTGGTGCATTCTTGGGGGCCAGGCAGGAAGGACTATGAGGAAGTCACCCATCGGCCCCGTGCGGGGCTGGGGTTGGACTCTGTTGGCCGCGCTGGACGTGCGCTGGGCGCTCTGGACCTCTCTGGTGCTTGCTCTTCCTCTCAGGGAACCCACAGCCAGGCCCGCATTGAACGCTGTGCAATCTATGGAGGCGGAACCGTTGGGGGTACAGGACTCCTTCCCCCGAGAAGTTAAGGATTGGGGAATGTCTTTCTATATTGCCCAGGCTGGCTTCAAACAGAGGCTCAAGCGATCCTCTGTACCTCAGCCTCCCCAGCATCTGGAAATACCAGTGTGTACCATGGTGCTGGCATGAAGGCTGAATTCTGATCTGAGCTGAGGGCTCTAGACAGCTATCTTCTTCTGACTGGGCGCTGAGGAAGAGCCGGTGACAGGTGCACAGCTTACCTGGGACAGTGCGTTGAGACACTGCTGTCTCTGTAGGACGTAGAAGTGGTAGGGTACGGATGGAGGGAGTTGGAGAAGGCTCAGGCGCAAAGCACCTGCCTGCCTAACTCAGGCCTGGCTGCGAGAGCGAACAAAGCGTGGATTTAGCACGTGACTCTGGGCTTGCTTGTTACTGCAGCCTCTCCCAACTCCCAGCGTCTATGGGTCACACTCACACATTCACAGATCTCTTTCATAAGCCGGCCTGTGGCGTTAGCATGAAGACTACAGTGCCACACAAGAGCAGGGAAGGGGGGGGGGCAGGGAGGGAGGGCCAATTGAATTAGCTGGAGCTGATTTGAAGGCGTCTTGGAATAAACATGTAAACCTACCTCAAACCCAGTGATTTTATGGCTATTCCTTTTTTTAGGCCGAGGAGAGCTTTTAATAATAATTTTAAAAAGCGAGCTGCTTCAGAGTTAATTAAAGATTAAACAAATCATAATGACAGGGTTTCTGTGGACTCAGCGAAGTTGCTGGCCCGGGTTTCCTGGGCGGAGGGAGTGTCTGCCGCGGGAGAGGCCGTGTTCTGCCATAGTGGCCAGATGTGTCCACTAGGAGAAAAGACCAGGAGCACTGGAGAGCGAGTCCTGTGCTTCCCGCTGAGCCTCATGACCCGGGGCAGAATGCTCTGTCCTGCCTACAGCACTTCAGGCTTGAGAGAATTTCTGGAAAGACCAGATGTGGATACAGGCAGGGAGTGGGGGGGACGGGCGGGGGAAAGGGGGCTGGCTGCCCCCCAACCTGCCAGCACCCGTGAAGGGCGCCCCCTTCACCTCTGGTTTTCTCTGGCCAGTCACCGGACACACTGTTCCTGATTTTGAGAGAGAGAGAAAAAAATGTCTCACGTTTAAACAGCGCAAATATTGATTTTCCCTCCTCGATGTATAGACTGACCTTCCAGGTGTCGTCCAGCCCAGGCCCTGGTGGTGGAATGTGAAAGACGCCCTTCTCTCCGGAGTCTGCCCGCTCTGCTCCTCAGAGCCCACCTCGGGCCTGGTTCTGGGCTCCGCTTCCCAACAGGCAGCCACTGAGGAGGCCCTGTGTTCCCCGCACACAGAGCGCCATTCAGAGAGCAGCTGAAAGCGGGATTCATGGGTCCAGCTGGGCCTGGCGCACAGGCCCCTCTACCTGGCTCAGGGAGGGGCGGCTGGCCCGGGCCTGGCCCCTGTCCTGCCGGGCCTGGACCCTGTCCTGCCGGGCCTGGACCCTGTCCTGCCGGGCCTGGGCCCTGTCCTGGCCCTGTCCTGGCCCTGTGCTGGGCGGATGGCTTTCCCCAGATCTGTCACTCACTGGTCACTAGTGCTGCTTGTCTTGGGACCCAGGCCCGTCTGTGGAGACACAGAAGGCACTTGTCACGATTGCTTCTCTTCTCGGCATCTCTCCCTTGCAGGGCAGTGGGGAGGAAGTGGGGAGCCGGACAGGGGGACCCTGGGAAGGGTTGGAGGGCCCAGCGGCCCCTCTGAAGGAGAGGACTGTCCAGCGCTGCAGAGAGGAGCGGCCGGCACCTCCTGGCTTCTGGACTTGGGGAGTCAGGGGCTGCGGAGGCTGAGGGGGACGGCGGCCCCACCGTGGACTCCTCTCTCTCTTCCACGGAGGGGAGAGGCTGCCGTCCAGTCTCGGCCGTGCCTTGAAACTGGTGGGGCGGCCTCCAGCTGGATGGAGGACCCGTTTCCTCATCTGCAAGTGGGCTAACGTTCCCCATCGGGGAGCATGCGTGCGGCCCACCCCAGGCCAAGCTCAGGGCCCGCCGGCCGGCTGTGCCGCGGAGAAGCCCTAGACTGGAAAGGTGGTGACCTGTGACCCCACGATGGTGACCTTTGCCCTCAGCCTCCTGACACCCTCGCGTTGCCCATGGGGTCCCGCCAGGCAGACAGACAGAGCTACTTTTCCGCGTGAGGGACAGCAGTGTCCTCTCTGACTTGTTTCTCTATTCTCTCTCTTTCTCCCTACTTTTGGTGGTGTTGGACAGCACTGGGATTTGAACTCAAGACTTCACGCTTGCTAGGTGGGTTCCAGCCTGTGTGAGGTGCGACTCCAGCCTTTTTATTTCAGTTATCTTTGAGGTGGAGTCTTGTGTGTGCCCCGCCCCCCAGCCCGGACCACAGTGCTATCTGCGTCTTCTGGGTGGACCGGCCATGCTACCATCCCTAGATACTGCATGTTTTATGCTGGCTGGCCTTGAACGGTGATCCTCCTGACCCCTGCTTCCCACCACAGTGCCCAGCCGTTCCCTCCCTCCTCTCCAGTATTGGGGAAGGGACCCCGAATCCCTGTGCATGCCGGGCCCCGCCCCCAGCCCTCACCCTCTTCAACCGTGGGGCTCCTGAATCTGACCCTTGGCGCCTCTCAAAGGCTGCTCCTTCCTTTGAATGTCCAGTTTAAGTTCAATGTCTCACAGTGGGTTGACATGTCACCAGGCGGGCCCCAAAGCCAACCCAAGCTCAGCACCAGCCCTGTCGTCTTCTCTGTGCGAGGCCGGCCTGCTGCCTGGCTCAGTGACGAATGGGATTGGGCAAGCACCAGGCAGTGAGCAGGAGGGCCGAGTACACAGGCCCTTACCCACAAGGGTCCCCCTCAGCTGTGTGACTTCACGCAAGTTACCTCACCTCTCTGTTTAGTCTTCTCTGCTGGGAGTGGACGTTCTAGTAGTTCTGGCTCCCAGGGTTGTCATGACGATGAGCTGAGACTCTTCTGCCCCGCCCCCAGCTCAACCCAAGGAGGGAGGCACCAACATCCCCTGGATGCTGGGTGCTCAGGTGAGGAACCAGCGGCCCAGAGAGGTGAAGGGACTTGCCCATGGTCACACAGCTTGTGTAGAGCTCAGGTGGCCTGGCCTCTACAGCCTCATCCCCTCCTTCCTGTCTACCTGGAGCTATGCCAGGGCAGGGGGGTGCACCCGTCAGTGTCACTGGGATCCAGAAGGAGGAAGCCGGGCAGAGTTAACAGGAAGAAAGGCTGTGTCTTGCAGTTTGTGCCACCTGTGCAAAGGTCCAGTGGTCACTTTGCAAGGAATCTAGGAGAGCGAGCAAGAGAGAGCGGGAGAGAGGTGTGTGGGGAGAGATGGGGCAGGGAGCCTGGAGCTGGGCATGTGTGAGAGAGAAGTGTACAGAGACAGAAGCTGGAGTTGCCGTGGCGCAGGCTCTGGTGTGGGGTGGGTAGGGGTGGCTGGAGGGCTGATGTCCTGGGAGGTGGCACTGTACAGTCAGCCGTGGCTGCAGCCCCCAGAGGACCCGCCCCACCCCCTCCACCACCTGAGATTTCCTGAATTCCAGCTGCGGCTCTGCGGGCCGGGCCGGCAAAGGGCTCTTGTGGCCGGGCGCCCCGCCCTCCCCGGCCAGGCCGTTTGCACACACACACCTCCATTCAGCCGGGCCCCGCCCCCGGGGGGCTGCGGCGGGGGGCAGGGGCGCCGTCCCCCCCAACCAGGTTGATAAGACTGGGGTCACCCCCCACCGTCCCCACTCTGCCCACACCACAGCAGCATGACGATCCTCTCTGCCCGCAGCTTCCTGCTCCGCCGCCTGCTGCTGCTGCTGCTGCTGCTGCTCCAGGCATCACCTGGCCTTGGCATCAGCCCCCAGCCCAGAGGTGAGGGCCCTGCGTGAGTGTGGACTCTGAGCCGTGGATGGTCTGAAAACAGGCTCCAGGGGGGCTCCGGGAGGGGGGGTGTTGGCAGGGGCTGGGCAGCGCCCGGGCAGGATGCGGGCTCCGGCCTGGTGCAGGGGACTTGGATCTCCGGAGAGACACTGGTGACGGGCGCGGTGCCAGGCCCAGGGCTGGTGTCTTTGATGCGGGCGGCTCTGGGGGTGCTGAGCGATCCCTCTCCCTGCCAGCCCTTCCAAGCTTGGGGCTCCCCGGGGGGGCACCGCTCTATTGTGCATTTCAGCTCTGGGCATGGAATCTAGGATGCTCAGCTCTTCTTGTACAGATGGGGAAACTGAGGCTAGAGAAAACCTGCCTCCGGCCACCCAGCAAGACTGGCGCTCCTAGGGTTCAATCTACCGCTCTGTGGCCCAGGCCAGGTCCCTTTCCCACTCTGCACCTTGGTTGGTCCAGTTGTTAGCAGGGAAACAGCGCAGGCAGGAAGTCTGATGCCGACGCTGCCACGGGAGGGTACTGCGGTTTAGTGGCCCGGAGAGCCCCGTGGGTCTCGCGTTTCCCGCCCCTGCTGCGTCCTTCCTCTGTGGATACAGGCGGGGAGTGGGCTGGAGGGAGCCCCACTGGGTGCAAAGTCCCACTGGGCTGCAGGCCCAGGCCAGGCTAGACGGCCTCTAATTCTTCCCACTGTATAGACAAGAAAACTGGGGCTCAGAAAGGGGCTACCAGGGGGCGGGGAGGGTGGCTTAGTGGTAGAGGGCTTACCTAGTATGCATGAAGGGTTCGATTCCTCAGTACCACATACTCAGAGAGAGCCGGAAGTGGCGCTGTGGCTCAAGTGGTAGAGTGCTAGCCTTGAGCAAAAGAAGAGCAGGGACAGAGCCCAGGTCCTGAGTTCAAGTCTCAGGACTGGCAAACAAACAAACAGGTGTTGCCAACTGCCACCCTGGGCATCTAAAGGGACAGGGCTCATGGGGCAGGCTGTGGAGATGGCCGCCAAGGCTTGCTGTTCCCTCCCCGCCCAGGGAGACCCGAGCCAGCCTCCACCTCCACCTGCTGATGGTGACAGGGACCATGTAGATGGTGGCCACATTTGTTCCCTGCTTTCTGGAGCCTGACAAGTGTGTTTTGGAGCTTGTGGCACCCTAGGACACTGGTGTGGAGCCCGCCCTCGGTGATTCTATCTTTTGGTCGGTCGTGGGTCTTGAACTCTGGGCCTGGGCGCTGTCCCTCAGCTCTTCAGCTCAAGGCTAGCGCTCTACCACTTGAGCAATGGCACCACTTCCGGTTTCCTGGTGGTTTATTGGAGATAGGAGTCTCACAGACTTTCCTGTCTGGGCTGGCTTTGAACCGTGATCCTCGGATCTCAGCCTCCTGAGTAGCTAGGATGACAGGCGTGAGCCACGGGTGCCGGGCTCTCTAGGGATTCTTCAAGGGAGGGGCTGTCAGCACACTGCACAGATAAGGAAACCGAGGCACAGGTCTGGAAGGATCTTGAGCTGGAGGTGGGGAGGGGCGTTCTGCGAGCCAGCCGGGCCCTGCCGCCCTCCTCTCCCCCCACCAGGGCACCTGTGTCGGACGCGGCCCACAGACCTGGTGTTCGTCGTGGACAGCTCTCGCAGCGTGCGGCCGGCGGAGTTCGAGAAGGTGAAGGTGTTCCTGTCGCAGGTCATCGAGTCGCTGGCGGTGGGGCCCAACGCCACGCGGGTGGGCCTGGTCAACTACGCCAGCACGGTGCAGCAGGAGTTCCCGCTGCGGGCGCACAGCTCCAGGGCCGCGCTGCTCCGGGCGGTGAGCCGCCTCCGGCCGCTGGCCACCGGCACCATGACCGGCCTAGCCCTGCAGTTTGCCATCACCAAGGCCCTCAGCGATGCGGAGGGGGGTCGCGGCAGGTCCCCCGACATCAGCAAGGTCAGTGTCCCCCCCACCTCGGGGGGCTCCGGCTGATTCTGGTGCAAGGCCACCTTGGAGATGAGGGTCACAGGAGAGGTCAGTTTACAAAGATCGGACGTACCCTGTCCGCATTGAAGCCTGGGCCCCCGGTCAGAGCAGAATGAGGGCCCCAGACATGGGCCAAGCAATTCTCCTCTGTCTGTCTGTCTGTCTGTCTGCATGGTGTGCCTGGGGCTTGAACTCAGGTCCTAGGCATACCCAAGGCTGACGCTCTACCACTTGAGCCACAGTTCCACCTCTGGCTTTTTTTTTGGCGGTGAATTGAAGAGTCTTCCAGACTTTCCCGCCCCAGACGGCTGCAGACTCTGATCCTCAGCTCTCAGCCTCCTGAGCAGCTGGGATCACAGGCGTGAGCCACGGGCTCCTTTCTTAGGTGTCCCCTGCTGGAGCCCAGTGGGCCAGCAAGCACGGTCCTGCCCAGAGATGGTAACCTATCTCCCGGGGAGGAAACTGAGGCACGGAGGGCGTAAGCCTCTGGCGCGGTTCTGAGTGGATCCACCGGCCCACAGCACCGTGCTGCGGCAGGAGGGGCCAGGCGGGGCAAGGCGGTGGGGGTCCCGGGGGGCGAGCCGGAGGTCAGCGCCTTTCCCCGGGGCCAGGCGCGCGGCGCGGGGAGAGCGGGCTGCCCGCTTCCCTCCCTGCGCCCGCCTGGGCCTGGGTGAGTCCCGCGCCCAGAGCGGACCCGGGCAGCCCGAGCCGCGGCCGGTCTGCGAGCCTCTGCCGCCCTCTGCCGGCCGCGCTGCAGAACTACACTGCGCGGGGCGCCCGCGCTGGCCGGCCGGGCCCTCCTCGCTCCGGCCCCGGCTCCAGGGGGACGGCGGCAGGGCCCGGTCTGCAGAGCTGGGCCCCCAGGAGCCGTCCCCGCCCCGAGAGCGGAGAGCTGCCTGTCTGAGGCCCCTCACAGACAGGGGATCCCCTGAGCCACGTCCCCTTCCGGTTCCGTTCCACCGGGCCGAGCTCTGGCAGGGGAAAGATCCAAGTGCTCCAACCAGACCAGCTGTGTGTCCCTGGACAGGGCACTATGCTTCTCAGGCCCTGGAGGGCCTGGGAGTGTGGAGGGCGTGGCCCGTGGTGCGAGGGCGTGGCCTCAGGGGCTTGGGGGCGTGGTGAGGCAGCGAAGGGCGTGGTCCGGGGGCTTGGCAGGCATGGCCTGGAGTGTGGAGGGCGTGGCCCCAGGGGTGTGAGGGCGTGGCCCCAGAGGCATGGGGGCGTGGTGAGGCAGCGAAGGGCGTGGCCCGGGGGCTTGGCAGGCATGGCCTGGAGTGTGGAGGGCGTGGCCCCAGGGGTGTGAGGGCGTGGCCCCAGAGGCATGGGGGCGTGGTGAGGCAGCGAAGGGCGTGGCCTGGGGGCTTGGCAGGCGTGGCCTGGGGGATATGGAGGGCGTGGCCCCAGGTGTGCGGGGGCGTGGCCCAGGAGTGTGGAGGGCGGGGCCTGGCTTGTAGAGGGCGGGGCAGGTCCTCACAGCCCACCCATGATGCAGGTGGTCATCGTGGTGACGGATGGGAGGCCCCAGGACAGCGTGCGGGACGTGTCCGCACGGGCCAGGGCCGGCGGCATCGAGCTGTTCGCCATTGGCGTGGGCCGTGTGGACAAGGCCACGCTGCGGCAGATGGCCAGCGAGCCGCAGGACGAGCATGTGGACTACGTGGAGAGCTACAGCGTCATCGAGAAGCTGTCCAAGAAGTTCCAGGAGGCCTTCTGCGGTGCGCAAGGCGCGGCGGGGGACAAGGGCGGGGCCTGGACCAGGGCAGGGTGGAGCCTGGACGTGGGGGCGTGGCTATGACCTGTCGTGGTGGGCGGGGTCAGGGCTGGGGGCGGGGCCTGGACAGAGGGGCGGGGAGGTTGGGAGTTGGAGTAAGGCAGGGCCAGGCCAAGAGGGAGAGGCCTGGTCAGGATCTTGGCCTATGAAGGGCAGATGCTGAGCGTTGGCATCACTGTGAGCATCAGGGCTGGACCACGGCTGAGGAGGGCGTTGGGATGTAGGTCAGAGCAAGGTAGGGCGAGTTCTCAGGGTGGGGCCATAGCTGGGCGAGCCTCATCTCAGGAGTGGAGGGAGGGAGCGCCTTAAAAACATACACGTGTTTCTACATCAGGAGTCTTAGGGATGGGGCTTTGGGTGAGATGGGGCGGGGACCCATTTGCAAAGTGGGTCTAAGTAGAGCACATACCTACTGTTAGGATCCGGTGAGGGCGTGCAGTACCTGGTGTCCCACACATTTGTGTCGGGTTGTGCCCAGTGCTGTGAGTGGTACCCTTGGGGTGCAGCAGTGCCCAAGACAGATGAAAGGTTCTCTTCCTGTGGCCTTTACCCTTTCAGAGGTTCCTGCACCCCATCCACTCAGAGGTCTCATTTTCCCCGCATGTGCCGGGGCGCTGGTCTCCTTGGGCAGGGAGGCTGAGATGTCCAGGATATCCTTGTGATTGTGAGGACTGACCTCCCCTTGTCCCCCTTCTCCCCCCCCAGTGGTGTCAGACCTATGTGCCACAGGAGATCATGATTGTGAGCAGGTGTGTGTCAGCTCCCCAGGCTCCTACACCTGTGCCTGCCATGAAGGCTTCACCCTGAACAGTGATGGCAAGACATGCAATGGTCAGTGCCGGAAGTAGGCAAACCCTGAGGAGGGAGGGGGAGGGGGGCGGGGCCTCGGGTGCCCCAGGAAATTCACCCAAGCTCCTCTTCACTTTGCCTCTGAACCAGTCCTCCAAGGAGGCGGAGAGTAACTGGGCACTAGTGACTTGTGCCTGCAAACCTAGCTGCTTAGGAAGCTGAGACCTGAGGCAGACACATCTGTGAGACTTTTATCTCCACTTAATCAGCAAAAAGCTGGAAAGTGGAGTTGTTGTTCAGGTGGTAGAGTGCCAGCCTTGAGTAGAAAAGCCAAGCATGAGTGTGAGGCTGAGTTCAAGCCCCAGTACTGGCACAAGAGAGAGGAGAGAGGAGAAAGGAGGAGGGGGGGGAGAGGGAGAGGGAGATGGAGAGGGAGAGGAAGAAAGAGAGTGCTTCTAGAATCTGGTGTCTGCAGAGTTTCAATGGGATATAGTATGGTAGAAGTCTTGAGTTCAGATCTCAGGGCCACCACTTCTGAGCTGAGTGATTTATTGACCACTTCCAGTACTGCAAAATGGGGCCAGGAATGCTGGCTCTCCATCGTGAGGAGGGTGACCCTCCCGTGGGAGTGTGTGCCCAGCCTGTGGCCGACCTCTGTCTCTTTGCTTCTGCGCTCTCCTAGTCTGCAGTGGTGGCGGTAGCAGCTCAGCCACTGACCTGGTCTTCCTCATTGATGGATCCAAGAGTGTGCGGCCAGAGAACTTCGAGCTGGTGAAGAAGTTCATCAACCAGATTGTGGACACTCTGGATGTGTCCGACAGGCTGGCCCAGGTTGGGCTGGTGCAGTACTCCAGCTCGGTACGCCAGGAGTTCCCACTGGGTCGCTTCAACACCAAGAAGGACATCAAGGCCGCTGTGAAGAACATGTCCTACATGGAGAAGGGCACCATGACCGGGGCTGCCCTCAAGTATCTCATTGACAATTCCTTCACCGTGTCCAGTGGGGCCAGGCCCGGGGCCCAGAAGGTGGGCATCGTCTTTACCGACGGCCGGAGCCAGGACTACATCAATGATGCGGCGAGGAAGGCCAAGGATCTTGGTAGGTACCACCTGGATTCCGCTGATGGCCAGGAACACACATGGGTACAGCGTGACTGCAGCTCATCTTGGTATTTTTCTGACTACTGTGCCCTAGAACTAATCCAGGAAGGGGTTTGTCAGTTCTTGTCCCAGGCTTTGCCCTGCAATTCCAGGCATTGCCACTAGGAGGTGCACGGTGTCTGCTTGGCCGTAGGGCTGCCATAACCTAGTAGCAACAGGTGTGTGGGTCCTCTGTAGGTTTTAAGATGTTTGCCGTGGGCGTGGGCAATGCCGTGGAAGATGAGCTGAGAGAAATCGCCTCGGAGCCCGTGGCAGAACACTACTTCTACACAGCCGACTTCAAGACCATCAACCAGATCGGCAAGAAGTTGCAGAAGAAGATCTGCGTTGGTGAGTTAGGGGTGTGGGTGAAGGGGGCTGGCTTGGGTCTGAGTGAGGATGGGGAAAAGCAGGGTGGGGGTGGCACCAAGAGTAGACTGCACCGGGAGATGGGCTGGCTGGGGCGGCGGACACACAGTCCACCATTCTGTTTGTTGTTGTCGGTCATGGGACTTGAACTCTGGGCCTGGTCCCTCAGCTCTTCAGCTCAAGGCGAGCACTCTATCATTGAGCCACAGCGCCACTTCCGGTTTTCTGGTGGTTTGGTGGAGATAAGAGTCTCATGGAGTTTCCTGCCCAGGCTGGCTTTGAACCACGATCCTCAGAACTCAGCCTCCTGCGTAGCTAGGATTACAGGCATGAGCCACTAGTGCCTGGATGTGCCATTCTTATACGAATATTGTCAGTCTCTCCAAATGCTGCCGTGATGAAGGGAAGGAAACTGAGTCTGGAAGGGTGGACCTGTTGGTGATCACTGAGCAGCCAGGACTGACCCCGAGGTTTCCCCATGCCCACCACCGCTATGCCTCATGGGGGAGAGTTTTGGCTGAGGGGCCAATACTGACAGCCACTAGCAAGAGGTTCCACTCTTGGAGTCCCCATTTGTGCCCTGGGGTTATTGATTCCAAGCCCAAAGGCTTGGGGTGAGAGCCACTGAGGTGACCCGACACATAGTAAGTGCTCACAGGGTTTCCTGCCAGGGCTCTGGGGTCTGGGAGGACATTCAGGGGTTCCCGTCCCTCTCTGGGAGGAGCTCTGGGTCAGGGGCCTGCTGTCTTCCCGCCATCTTCCTTAGGCCTTCTCTGCTTTCCTAAGCCCCTTGCTTCCTTCCCAGCGTCTCCCTAGCACCATCTAGGGGTAGTGACCGTCCCTGCCCCAGGCTGCCATTCACTGCTTCTCATTTGTCTTCTAGAAGAAGACCCCTGTGCCTGTGAGTCCATAGTGAAGTTTGAGGCCAAAGTGGAGGAGCTGCTGCAGGCCCTGACCAGGAAACATATCCTTTCCCAGCTGTTGTGCTGGGCCAGGGGAGGCTGGGGGAGCCGGAGGGGCTTTGGGGGCTCTGGGGGGACTGCGAGGGGGCGGGGCCTGAGGTTGGGCCAGGAGGCTCCTCCCAGCCAGTTGCTTCCTGGGTTTTGGCCAGGTAGGCGAGTGCCAGGCTGCTACAGAGCTTGTGAAAGGAGAGGTTCCCAGAGGGCAAACAGAGAAACGGAAGCAGAGCCAAGCTCTGGGGACTGGGCACAGACAGAGTCCTGGGCCTGCACGGGAACGCATGGGGCCCCGAGGACTTGGTATTTCTCAGGCTCAGGTGATACAGCCAGCTCGCTCAGGGGTGGGCTGGCCCCACACAGCACCCCAGGCCATGCTGGGGTCCACCCTGCAGGGCAAAGCCTGCATCTGAGTGTCTGCCTCCTCCACCCCCGCCCCCCAGGGCTGACCATAGGTGTCTGTATTTGCTGGAAGGCCCCATTCTGAACCTAGAGAGTAGGAGGTTGGGTTGGGGGGCAGGGCAGGGCTGCCCATACCTGCTCAGCTCTGGCTGCTCCGTGCCTCTCCTTAACGCCGAGTCCACTGGAAGTGGTGAGCAAGCGGCTGTCCATCCTGGAGAACAGAATCGTCTAAGGCTGCCGGCCGGTCCCATTGCAGCCTCTCCATCTCCCATCCGCCTGTGGCTTGGAGCGTCCCGCAGTCCTCCCTGTAGTCTGACTTAGTGTAGCTGTGCGGTTCTGTCCGGGGGGGGAGGATGGGGGAGGGTTGGGGGAGGGCTGGCTCCAGGGGCCCTGTCGCTTCTGCCAGGGGAGTGAGCGGCAGGTGTGTGGCTGCAGCGGGCACGCGTGTGCGTGGTGGGACAGGGAGCGCATGTGAGGCAGATTGTGTGTGCATGTTTCTTCCAATCAAAGGTTAATATATTCCTTTATTTTTTAGTGAACTCTTTCTTGCTGTGAATCTCTTTTCTGATTTTTCTCTTCCCCCAGGAAAAGAACAATTAAATGTGATTTAACTTAAGCCCTGGGTTGGATTTTGTAGGTGGCATGGTTCTTGGGGGACTAGAGAAAAGATTTAGGGTGATGGGATGTCTGTAGGGATGAGCATGTCAGCGGCCACATCAAGACCAGCTGGCGTTTGTGCTGCCATTTCTGCCACAACTTCAATTGCCCTCTCTAGGGAATACCCCAAACCCCCTCTTATAGGCAAGCGTAGGTAGGAGGGGTGAGCTGGCTAGTGCCCCGCCAGCCATGGGTCAGTTGGAGAGACACGTCTTGAATTCAAGACTTCGGGACATAGAACAAATAAAAATGGTGTCCTAAAAAAGGGGAGGAGGGGCAACAGGATCTAAATAGGACTCTTTTTTTTTGGGGGGGGCTGGCTCAGCTGGTGCTCTACCACCTGAGCCATGCTTCCAGCTCAGCTTTTTGCTGGTTATTTTGGAGATGGCCTTGCATGGACTTTTCTTCCCAAGCTGGCCTTGATCCCTGATCTTCAAGGTCTTAGACTCCTGAGTAGCTGGGATTACAGGGATGAGCCACAGGTGCCTGGCATTCCTTCCTTCCTTCAGCATTACTTGCTTACAGCACTGTTCCCGCCCCCCCCCCCCAACTTAGGCAGAGGGAGAAGGGGGTGTATGTGATACAGTCCTTGACCACAGGGCCTCCCATCACCCAGCTGGATAAAAGAGTGAGCCAGTAGCACATCTCCTCTTGGTAACTGGGAGCCTGTGGGGCCTGGGCTGGCGGGGGGAGGGGCGCCTCTTCCCCACAGTCTGTCACCTGCGCTGGAGACGTCACCCATCCCAGCACTGATGGTAGCGGCCTCACCGCAGGGAGGTTCAAGTCTGAGGTAGATCAGGGCCATGCGATGACAAATGAGCACATGGATGGATACCAAGAGTCAAACCGTGTGTGTGTGTGTGTGTGTGTGTGTGTGTGTGTGTGTGTGAGAGAGAGAGAGAGAGAGAGAGAGAGAGAGAAAGAGAGAGAGAGAGAGAGAGAGAGAGATCTAGAGAGAAAGGAGAGAGAGATCTAGAGAGAGAAGTTGAGAGGAAGAAGAGAGAAAGCGATCTAGAGAGAGCTAGAGAGAAAAGGAGGAAGGAGAGAGAAGGAAAGAGAGAAGGGAAGAGTAGCGAGAACAGAGAGAGGGAAGGAAGAAGCAGCAAAAGAGAGATAAAGGAGGGAGGGGAGAAGGGAGAGAGGGAAGGAAGAAGAGACGAAGAGAGGCTAGAGAGGAGGGAGAGGAGGTTCTATGGTTCTATCAGGATTATAGTAGGATTATAGTAGGGAGAGGCCGTGACAGGTTCTCCCTGGACAAAAAGAACTGATTCTCACCCGGGCTGAGCTGCCAGTGTAGCTGCGAAGAGGCCACAGAGGGCTGGCAGACACCCGGCGTCCATGTTGGATCTCCGGGCAGGCCCTGCTGGGCCCTGTCTGGTTGGTGGGAGGCCGAGGGGCCCCCGGGGCTGGGCTGGACTGAGGTCCACCTGGAGATCTGAGAAGTTGCTCACGAGCTTGCCGGTGACCCCAGGAGGTGGCCCACCGTCACCGTTCTACAAGCCCTGGGGCTTGTCCAACTGAGTGCAGGAGTCTGGACCCTGGGTTTATCTGATGCTAAGCCCCTCTTAACCCATCGCAGTTGGCTGTGGGGGTACAGGAGGTGCTAGGCAGACCCGGGGGACCTCTCTCCCCCCCTGCTCCTTCCCAGGCAGAGTGGAGGCCTGGTCCTGGAGGGAGCTTCTGGCTAGGACTAGGGTGTCTGAGGCAAAGCAGGCAGGGGCTGGTGGAGAGGAGAGTGACAGTCCAGTCCACCAATCAGGCTGGGGATGGAGGTGTGAGCCAGGACTAGGAGACTGCAGCAGAGGCAGTGTGTCTCAGGGGGTGGTGGCTCTGCTGGTCAGGTCTGGCCCCATTCCTGTGCCGGCTGAGTGGAGGTGGGCTGGGAATCGGGGGGGGGGGGGGGGGGACAACAAATGGTGTGTGTGTGTGTGTGTGTGTGTGTGTGTGTGTGCGCGCACACACAGGCCCAGGACAGCCTTTGGAGAAGGGCCTGCTTTCTGCGGCCTGCCTGAGGACTTCCACGCAGGAGAGTGCAAATGGAAACTGGGGGAACAGCAAGGCTTCCCAGGAGACTGGGAACCGCGCCCTCCTCTCTTCCCCCCCCCCCCCCCCGCCCTCCTCCCCCAGGGGTGGGAGGGAGCATGTTACAGCCCTGGATTGCAGGACAATCTAAGAAAAGAAAAGAGAGTCAACAACAACACTGAAAGGAATCCACGTCCCAGATTCTGCGCCCAGCAGTGTGGCCAGGCTTTGGTGTCTCTGTTCTCTGGGCTCCCCTGTGGGTGGTGAAGGTCTCAGGCCCCAGTCCAGCCTCTCGCGAGACTCCCTAGAACTCACCTCACTCCTTTCAAGTCCAAGTTTACAGATCTCAGCCCGTGGCTCCAAATGGGCACTGGTGAGGGTTGGCTGGGGCTCTGCCCATCCGTAGAGTGAGGGTGGCTAAGGGTTCAAGACCCTCTCTCCCCCCCAGGACTGAGAAGACTGTAATTGTTTCCCTCCTACCAGACGCTGAGCTTCAGAGCTGAGCGGGCAGCAGGGTGCAGAAGCCATGGCTGTCGCTGCTGGGTGGGGTGGGGGACCCGGGCTGACATGCTCCCCGTATGGATGAGCTGGCACTGCACAGGGCCTGCCCTCCGTGCCCTGTGGGGGAGAGCTAGCTTCTTGGAGTCTTTTGGCTTCGAACTCCCACAGGAACCTGGCGGAATCCGTCCCACACCCCTGCATGCGCCTCGTGAAATCCACGATTCCCGCCTCTCTCTCTGCCTCAGGTTTGATGCATAGAAGTTTGTCAACCACTTCCAGGAGTAAGGAAAGTCAGCGTGGTCCCCGGGAGCCACGGGCCTCCTGACAGATGGCAACTTACTTTGTCACCTTATCATTTTTGTGTGCTTTGAAAACATTGTAGGCTTTGAAGCTGGTCTGGATAAATGAGACTAAACCAATTTGAACTGGGTTTTCAGCTTTAGTTCTTCAGGCTTTGAGCTACAGTGGGGCTGTCTTGTCTCCACCATGGATTGCTGACCAGGTTTCCCAGCAAGAGTTTGTTTTGCAGTTACAGTTCATGAGTGGATTCAGAAGGAGGAGAGTCCTCAGAGGAGATTGGTTTTTGCAGCTCCCCCTGCCCCCACCTCTTTTAATGACATGACTTTGTCCTGGACCAATACTCTGTGAAATAGTAGGGTGAGGGAATCTCTATACCCAAGCTGTTCCCAATACACACATAGTTATCATGGAAGATGGTAGCTGGCAGGGACGTCCCGTGTCCCTGTATTTGCTGCAGCTGTCTACAGACCAGAGGCTCAGCCCGCAAGGCTCAGAGCCCTGTGGGGCATCAGATGTGTTTGCTCAGGGAAGGAAGAGGGGCATGGCATCTGGGAGTCACATTTGGGTCACCCATAGGGTTTATCATCTTCAGCAGTAAGGTGGGGGTTGGTGGGGGGAACGCAATTTCCAACATGGACACCAGTGACCCTTCTTCTAAGCTGGCTTCGCAGACTGGGAGCTGAAGCTGCCACCTGGAAGGTGTTCCCTAGGCCACAAATAGCAAGGCTAGGGTTGGAACTCTCAGATCTCTGGCTGTGTATAGTCAGGGCTCTTGAAAGACGGCGGCTTCTCTGAGATTCAGGCTCCCTTCTGTTGGATGGGGGCTGCGTTCCTTTCTCCAGTGGCGGGGATTATTGCTGGTGATTGGTCCGTCTGCCTTTGGGCTTTGGTTCTTTGGTCCCATCCACATACGGATAACAGAGTGATTTTCCCTGCAGTGCCCACCCACACAGGTTGTACCCTGGTTCAAGAACCGCCTCTGGCTCCTGACTGCCCCCCTGTATAAAAGTTGCCTTAGTCTGTCTTAGTTCTTATTGTGGCTCTGCATGCAGGGGCCTGAGGCCCTACCTTCCTACATACTAAAACAGGCAGATTGCTAATGCCCCACGGACAAGCACCAGGTGAAGGCAATATGGGGATTGAACCTGGCCACCCCCCCCATTGTGCAAGTGATTAGACACACACAGAGGTTGGAATGGCCCCTCCCAAGTCTTGTGTGGTCCACTGGGCCGAAGTCAGGTCCATGAGTGTCCACAGCGGCTCTTCTCCTACCTGCCTGCGCTTCCATATTCCTGGCGAACCCTGGCCTTGGATAGGAAAGTATCAGGGGTTCCCTTGGACTTTATAATTATAGGACCAACAATGAAAAAAAATCACCTATCTCTTTCCTCTCTATTTAAGCCCCCCACAGTATGATGTCTTGTCTTCATATACATTTGCTTAGTGATATGAGGGCGGTGGAACGCCGTGATCTTTCTAGTTGCTTGAATTGCAAGCCCAAGGCTGCTGTGGACAGATTGGGCCACCAGGTGGCACCATTGTCCCAGGAATGGGCTGATGAGCCTGGTGTAGGGCCAGTTGGATGTGGTCATTGTGGGCTGAGGTAGTCCCTGTCGTTTGGGGCACCTGTAGCACCTAACTGATACCTGTGAACTCCTCCCATTCCTGACGCACAATGGCACCTGAGCCTAGGGGCTGGCGACCTGTGGCACAGGTGTCTGAGACGTTCCCGCCTGGCTGGGCTCTCCGGTGGACCCCCGGCTGTCCAGCGCCCAGTGGGACTGGGGGAGATGTGTCTCTGTGACCCAGGGTCTGCTCGCCTTGCAGGGTTGGAAGGGTGAGGTGTCCCCAGCAGAAGCAAAAGGAGGTCCTTCCGCCCTCCTGGCCTGGCCTCTGTCTGTCCCCAGGTGATTGCCATTGTAATTGTTCTGAAGCAAACTTCCTGAGCTGGGGATTGGGGAGGGGCAGGGGTGGGGAACAGGGGGGCACCAGACACTCAGGCAGAGGAGTCTGAGGGATCCCCAAAACAGATGCCATGGAGGTCTATGGACTGCAGTCCCAAGCCCTGGTGTGGGTCACTGTCCCTAGAGGGCCACGGGACCCTGGGGACTGAGCTGCTGCCCTGGGGGTGGGGCGTGGGGCAGAGGATCCTCCCTGTCACTATGGGCAGAGGGAAATGGGGGACGGTGTGTGAAGTGCAGAGCAGAAGCTGGATGTGCCAGCTGGGGAGCAGCACCCGCCTGGCGGGGTCAGGGGCTGGTCTGGGAGCAGGGGCTGTGGTTCCTCCAGATGAGGAGCTTCTGTCCCTGCCCCTCCGTGATGGCCACGCCTCCCTTCCGGGTGCCCTCCGGGATTCCTGGTGCCCCGTGGCCCTTTCTGTCCTTCCTGTCCCTTCTGCCCTGGGAAAGGCTGGTAGCCCCCACTCAGGGACAGCTAGGGACTCTGGGGCTGGACTCTGGGACTCTCGGCGGGTCTAGGGGCAGAGTGGGGGTGGCCGACCGGGGGGAAGTGCCCACACTGGGGGTGAGGGCAGTGTGTGGAAGGCTCCGAGCCAGGCCCATCACGGGGCGCCTGGTCTTCTGAGACTTGAGAGGGAGTGTGGTCATCCCGCTGTCCCCTCCAGAGACCCGAGTTCCCACTGAGCGTTCCCAGAACCCACCGCTGCCGGAGGAAGCTGGGACATGGGGCGGCCCTGGAATTGACGTTTACATTTTAAAAAATGGTATTAAAATGGTGCTGTTGCTGGGCGCCGGTGGCGCACGCCTGTCATCCTAGCTACTCAGGAGGCTGAGATCTGAGGATCACGGTTCAAAGCCAGCCTGGGCAGGAAAGTCCATGAGACTCTTATCTCCAATAAACCACCAGAAAACTGGAAGTGGCGCTGTGGCTCAAGCAGTAGAGCCCTAGCCTTGAGCTGAAAAGTGCAGGGACAGCGCCCAGGCCCAGAGTTCAAGCCCCATGACTGACCCCCCCAAAAAAAAAGAAAGAAAAAAAGAAAAAAAGATGATGTACAGAGGGGTGAGGTAGACAGCGCCTTGGACAATGTCTCCTCTTCCCTCTGGAACTTGCATTTTAAGGAGTGGCCACGCTGTCTGTGTTCAGAGCTGTTCGAGACGCATCTCCACACTCAGGCCCTGTGTGACCTTGGAGCGCGTGCGTTCACTGGAGACGGTA